>NW_015507140.1:93200-104176 GCF_001515645.1 Sinocyclocheilus grahami
TGATGCAAGTGTTTTTTTCCCTGTAGGTTTTTTTAATTAAAAAAACATAAATTTTTCATAATGTTTAGTGAAATTATTTGGTAGTCTGCACTGGTCTAAAGTTAACAGACAGTCTTTAAAAAGTGCAGTGCACATGTTTACATATGTTTATTACAGTGACTGTGAATGACCTAAAGTAGTGTGGTAAAGCAACAGATTTGTTTTTATATTTCTGCAATCTACTTTAGTTTGTGTGATTTGTTACTGACTTTCATATTAATGTTTACACCAGGCTTATTTGTCAGTGCTTTATGTTGTCATAATTATTACATGCTTACAAGGTTGGAAGTTCAACAAATCAGTCAATATAGTGTGATTGTAGTAAAAAATAAAAATGTCATTCATATCAATTCATGCATCACCTAATTTCATCGTAACATATAGGCCTGGCCTACAGAAAAGAACATTTATGTTTAATCTATCTAATAGTGTGTTGGTCATACTATACAATGATTTATAGCTTGTCTTTGTTGAGTAAAAAAGAACATAAAGAGTTTAAAAAAAATAATAATTGCATGTTAAATCGCAATCGCAATATTGGTAAAAAAAAAAAAATCGCAATTAGATTATTTTCCAAAATCGTTCAGCCCTAATGTGACTCATTAGTGTTACAAGGTCTCAGGTGTGAATGGCGAGCAGGTGTGTTAAATTTCAATTTCCGCAGATATGTCGCGAGCTTAGATCGGCCAATCAGTGGCTGAGATATTGCAGTGTGAACGAGAGGAGACGTGTGCAAAACAAAGCCAAGGTGACGTGCGCAAAACACAACCAAGACGCACCATACAGCAGCGCGTACGGACTCGCTTGGAACTCCGAAATGGCTTCTAAAAAGGGAAAAGAGCCTCAAAAGAAGGTTTTTCTCGGTGCAGATGCTGTTTTGGAAGAGTTAGATCGACTCAGTGACACGGATTCGGAGAGCGACGCGAGCTTCGATTCGGTGCGCGAGGCAGCCTTCGTTGAAGGAGAGGATCCTGATCTGGATAAGTACATGTTTATACACTTACCCAATGCTAAGGTTTTTGAAATTTATCATTTGTATCATAACTTATTATCATGATCGCTCTTGCTAGACGATTGCTTTTTGTTCTCCATTGCGCACTGGCTATTTTAGCTGTTTGTGTTTGCCACAACTGAAATAACAGGAAACGAGTATTCAGATGTTTATTATTTACAAATGCAAACATTTGCATAAACTCTGTTTATAGTTCATCTGACGATGAGTGGGTTCCTCCAAAGAGGCCAAGACACACAAGCCCTTCAGCACCCTCAAGCTCACCTGGGCCCAGCACCTCACCCACAACAACTCCCACAACCCCCACTTCTTCTGGGCAGCGCAGAGGCCGAGCTGGATCTTCAGTACGGAGGAGGAGTGCTCAGCAGGCTGCTTCTTCTGATGAAAGTTGGCATGATATATCAGATGCAGACAAGGACCCAGCTGTCATCAACTTCTTTCCAAAGTGTACACCAGGGCCTCAGCTGGTCACAACGGCCACATACTCGCCACTTGAGCTTTTTCAGCTCGTTTTCACATCCTCTGTTATAGGGACAATTATAAAGCATACAAACGAATTTGCTGCAAAAAGGGTCGAGGCTGGTAAGAAATGTATTTGGATACTGCTTGCTGTGAAAGACTTTTTGGTATATTTTGGAATTGTTTTCTATATATTGGATTGGTGAACGCAAAGACTATTGGGGACTACTGGGCAAGGAAGGATATTTATAGTTTTCCATTCCCAGTTTGCAATGTCCAGATCGCGTTTCCAGTCTATTTCTTGGAATCTTCATCTTTCAAACATAAAAGATGATGAAGAGAATGCAAGAAAAAAGGGGAACCCCGGACTATGATAGACCGTATAAAATAAAACCCCTCTATACTGACATTGTTTCCGCTTGCAAGACATATTTTCACCCACGAAAGCAGCTAGTGTCACGAATCCGGTCCGTGGACTTCACCACCAGAGGTCACGCTCTCACCATATTGACACTCACTCCACATAGACTGTCACACATCACTATGGACTACATTTCCCATGCACCATTTCACTAATCACACGCTCACCTGAGACCAATCTCACACACTACATAACACCAACTCAGTTCCTGCTCCGATCGCCGAGTATTGTTCTGCGTTTAGCACTCCCCAAGTGTTAGCTGCTTTACCGAGCCATTCCATGTTTCTGTTTAGTCTCTAGTTTTGTTTAGCGTTTATCTCTCCTCTAGCGATAGCTACATTACGGAGCCATTCCTTTTCCCATTTTAAGTTTTAGTCTTAGTCTAGTCTTTCCGTGTTGCCTGTGTTTATTGGATTATCCCTCTTGTCAAGCCCTCTGGATACTGTTCGCCGATCGTAGACCCACGCTAGCCCAAGAAATATTCTTTGTCTTGCCTGTGCCATACCTGTTTGCTGTTGTTCGACCCTACCTGTGTTTTTTGACCACGTCTCTTGTGAATAAAAGCTTGCACATGGATCCGCACGCCTCTCGTCTCGTCAGCCCCGTAACAGATAGCCGTGGACGAGCGTATGGTTTCTTCAAAAGCCAGGATTGGACTGAAACAGTATACGAAGGACAAGCCAACCAAATGGGGTTACAAATGGTTTGTCCTTGCCATTCCATATTTCTGTTCGGTCTCTAGTTTTGTTTAGCGTTTATCTCTCCTCTAGCGATAGCTACATTACGGAGCCATTCCTTTTCCCATTTTAAGTTTTAGTCTTAGTCTAGTCTTTCCGTGTTGCCTGTGTTTATTGGATTATCCCTCTTGTCAAGCCCTCTGGATACTGTTCGCCGATCGTAGACCCACGCTAGCCCAAGAAATATTCTTTGTCTTGCCTGTGCCATACCCGTTTGCTGTTGTTCAACCCTGCTGTTTTTTGACCACGTCTCTTGTGAATAAAAGCTTGCACATGGATCCGCACGCCTCTCGTCTCGTCAGCCCCGTAACAGATAGCCGTGGACGAGCGTATGGTTTCTTCAAAAGCCAGGATTGGACTGAAACAGTATACGAAGGACAAGCCAACCAAATGGGGTTACAAATGGTTTGTCCTTGCAGATTCAATTTGCGGATATACTTGGAACTTTTATGCTTACGAAAGAAAGTCCTCTACAGAAACAGGGAAAGGCTTGAGCTATGAATCTGTAATGTGACTTTTGGATTTGAGTCTTCTTGGACAGGGCTATCACATTTTTATGGATAACTTTTATACCAGCCTGACCCTCTTCTCTGATTTGCTGCTGAAACACCCAGGCATGTGGCACCATACGCCCAAACAGGCATGGCTTTCCAAAAACTAAAGTCAATGACCTCAGCAGAAAGGCCAAAAGTGGGGAAATTCGTTGGATCAGACATGGGAAGCTCCTTTTTGTAAAATGGATGGACACCAGGGAGGTCACCATGTGTTCCACAATTCACAAATCATACAATGGTGACACTGTGAACCGTCGGGTAAAGACTGCAGAGGGTGGTTGGAGAAGGGACCAGGTTCCTGTTCCAGTAGCAGTTATGGAGTACAACAAGTACATGGGCGGTGCTGACCTCTCGGTTGCACTCATTGGTTATTACAATGTGCTCCACAAAACCAAGAAATGGTATAAAACATTCTTCTTTCATTTCATTGACATTGCCGTTATGAACAGCTATATTCTTCACAGCAAGCTGTCAAACCTCCAGAACAAGACCCCTCTGACCCAAAAAATCTTCAGAGAACAACTACTTTCAGAACTCATCAGTGGAACCACAGAGCAAACCACATCAGCTGCATCCTCGTCACATGCACCAGCCCAAATGTGCCTGCCTGAGTATTTTGGCAGTGATGCCACAGCTGCCAGGAGAATCTGTGTTTTGTGCCAAACTGAAGATAAGAAAGTGAAGACTCCTGTGTACTGTGCAATGTTGCACTGTGCTTTGTGTCATCCCGGAACTGCTTTCAGCGCTGGCACACCGAGGGACACTCAAGCTAATTGACATGTCTATACTCCAGAAGTCTGGACTACTTTTAAAATTTTTTTGTTGTTGTTTATTTCCTCCTTTTTTATGTAAACACGAAGGTATGTGACCAGAAATATTTTTGTTTGTTTTTCTATAAAATGATATGAAGATTTGAAGACATTTATTCCACTGTATGTGGGTATGGGGAGACTTCAAATTTGGGTAGGCAGAAATTGTATAAAAAAAAGGGCATTATTCCTCCCTGCAATTGGAATAGAATAACTTTTGCATAGATTATGATCGAGACAAATTTGTCAAAATTGTTTGCAGGGAGCTGGAGCTCTCAGGGCCTGAGCTATACACTTTCAAACTTCAGTTTATATTAAAAAAAAAAGCGCCTCTTCTTTGGGGGGGGGGGGTTATTATAACACAGACAACATATAAAATCATTTGTATCACTTTCAACAGTGTTTTCTGTAATTTCAAAGGGTTTCTTGTAGTGCTGGGCGGTATACCGGTTCATACCGAATACCTGTTTATTTTTGTAATGATATGAATTTTTAAAATACCACAATACTTAATGTATGTTGCTTAAACAGAGCGCGTACACACCTCACGCACCGGAAGCCGTGCGCGCCCAAAGACAGTTGGACATAGTGGTGTATTAGAGGTAAAAAATGATATAAATACTGTTCGGTTTCTGGCACAAACCGATCGTTTCGTGTCTTAGGACATCAATGTGTCGTCACGAGCCGCAGGGATTAATTTGGATTTGTCTGTGCATGTTTTTTTTACTCTCATAGATTTTGTTATCATTGCCATGCATTATACGACTGACAGACTGCAACGGTTAAAGTTAAAAATCATCAATATGTGTTCTACTGAAGAAACAAAGTTCCCTACATCTTGGATGCCCCGGGGGTAAGCAGATAAACATCACATTTTCATTTTTGGGTGAACTGTCCCTTTAAGGGTCTGTTTACTCTACGCTCACAAGCTGCAGTTTCACACTAATGAAAGTAGATGGAGGCGAGCTGCTGCTGGCACTAATGGAAAAACAAGACACTTGGAGACATGAGATCAATGAAAACCAACCGGTTTGTTCCTCAGTATCTTCATGTTTGACTCTGAATGCTTCATCAATCTTCACGTCTTCACTCTCCTCTTTAATAAACGCCATCTTTATAATAATGTGTCACGTTCACACATAACGCTGTCAAGCCAGATGCTTAACCACCACAAACCTGTCCTCAGCCGGATCACAGAGGCAGCAGCGTGGCGCAGACTTGTGACGTCACTTCCCAACAGCAAAATAAAAGTCCCGTATGCTGCCTAGAAATTCACGTCCATATAAATTTGCAAGCACATATAAATAAACATATGTCAGAGGTATTTAAACATACACGTTATCCAGTGAAGTGCTAAAAAGAACTATAAGTGAAAGAGTAATACAGACAAAACAGTCATGCCATTGTTAAGAAACCAGAAACCATTTCAATAAATTCTTTCATACGTATGTTTTATTATTATTTAATAATATTCAATAAACTATTGATTATCCGGTGCAGAAAAAAAAGGAGAACAGGTGTTAATTTTATGATGTTTTGATGCATCAAAATATTAAGTATAATAATAAGTTTTTCTTTACATTATAATGCTTCCTGATAAATTAATTTGTTCTGATCAAATAATAATAATAATAATGAGTTTCATACATTTTTACGGTAATTTACAGAAGACAATAAAATGTCATTCAGTGTAACAGTAGGTTATATCTAACCATAAGACTAACCTCAACCCTAAAAGACGAACTGGTTTAATATGATTTCAGATTGTTGAGATGCTTGAAGCAGATTTTGAAATAACTGTTGTGTCAGAAAACAGTGATACTCTCATTCCTCTGTAAAGCGGGCTGGAAGACTACAGTGTACCAGTTCATTTCTACTCAGACAGCATTAACAACAGCTCCCTCTGAAACTAAAAGTCAGGCATGTTCACATGAGACCTGTGCTTACCGTCTGTGAATCCTTTTACTTTTAGTCATTTAGCAGATGCTTTTATCCAAAGAGACTTACAAATGAGGACAATAAAAGCAGTCAAAACTAACAAAAGAGCAACAATATATGTGCAAATGACAAGTCTCGGTTAGCCTAACGCAGTACACTTAGCAAGATGTGTGTATATATATATATATATACACACACACATACATTCATACATACACACGCAATATTGCAATGCATTACTTTTAAAAGTATCTTTCCCCAACACTGTATTACTCCATAAAAAAGTAACTCATTTCGTTACTTAGTTACTTTTTATGGAAAGTAATGCGTTACGTTACTTTTTAAATCTGGACAGGGCTTGCTTGTTTGTTTTTAAAATAAAAAAAAAAGTTATATTTTTGGCAAATATAAAAGCCTTTTCACACCAAAAGTGAAATGAATGAAGGGAAAGTACATTTACGTCCGTACAGTAGAATGCATTCATTTCAACACACTTCAGCAATAAAAAAAAGACACAAACGTTTGTCTAGAGTAATTTGTGTTTATTAGTACGCTTGAACTGGATCATCGAAGCTCAGAAGCAAATAGAATGGGATTAAATACATAAAGGATATTTGTGTTGTTTAACATTTAATTATTGCAGGATTGCGTCATATTCTGAGTTGCATTATTTTTATTCATTTTGAGGAATACTGAATCTGTGTTTTTATTTGTCAGTGAGATGAATTAATGCATATTCATATTTATTTTAGAACTACAGTAACATCTGATTTCTCTCAACATGGGGACAGCAGAGCTGTCAATCTATAAATTGGGAAAAAATTAACTTGCGTTACTTATTTGAAAAAGTAACTCAGATATTCTCTTGTAAATTAAAAAGTAATGCGTTACTTTACTAGTTACTTTAAAAATGTAATCTGATTACGTAACTCGCGTTACTTGTAATGCGTTACCCCCAACACTGAGTGTGTGTATATATATATATATATATATATATATACACATATACACATATATATATATATACACACACACACACATAAAGAAAAACAAGTAGATAGAATAGAAAAAATAGAAAGCTAGTGTTGTTGCTTTTTTCATATAAAAAAAAAGATAAATATAGATAAAGTAGAATTAAAATAGAATAGAAAGTGTTAGAGTTAGAGGGTCAACTAAAGGTGGAACAGATGTGTTTTTAGTCGTTTCTTGAAGATGGTTAAGGACTCAGCTGCTTGGATCGAGTTGGGCAGGTCATTCCACCAGGAGGGAACAGTTAATGAAAAAGTCAGTGAAAGTGATTTTGTGCCTCTTTGAGATGGCACAATAATACGCCGTTCACTTGCAGAAGAACGCAAGCTTCTAGAGGCACGTAACTCTTTTAACATATTTATTCATGAGTAACATTCAAATGTGTAACAATGCTTTAACAACTGTTTATTGTGGTTTATTTTTTATGTTAAATTTCTGTTTAGTTTGTTTTAATTTGTTTGCCATTTTCCTTTTATCGTATTTATGCCATAAGTAGTACTCAACCTCTCATTTTGTAATGAATAACAACAGTTTAATGATTTATTTATGTGTAATCCTGTTTCTACATTTTAAATTCTCAGTTGTATTGCACAATTACTAAGTCTGATGTTTTCACCTTCGTTCATCTTCAGAACACAAACATACAGCAACACAACTGAAATGTTCCCAGTCTCAGAAACGTAGCAAGGACGTCGTTAAAATAGTCCATGTGAAAAAATTATTTTTCAGTGTGCACACCGACTGAAGTGTAACACTGTGTCTAGCAGACACGACTTTTATTGCGTTGCATCGCGCTGCAACAGCTAAAAGCCATCTACACCGAACGCGACAAACCGACCGTTGCAAAGCACTTGGACTATGTCAGAAATAGAAAGGGGAATCCGTTTACTGTCTGGAATTTGTTGTCGTGTCGCGCCGCATCCAGTGTAGACAATATCACTGATTATAATGGATTCTATTATCTTTTGATGCTTCGCATCGCATCACTCGTGTCCGGTGTAGACACGGTGTAACATCTGTGTGTTTTTTTCATTGTACTCCGGTCTGATAAAGAACGCTAAATTAGAAGTTTGTGCATAACATTAGAAAGTGTCATAAAAAAAAGAATTCGTATAGAACAGGGGTGTCCAAAATCAGCTCTGGAGGGCCACTGTCTTGCATAGTTTAGCTCCAGCTTGCCTCAACACACTTGACTGGAAGTTTCTAGTATGCCTAGTAAGGCCTTGATTAGCTGGTTCAGGTGTGTTTGATTGGGGTTGGAGCTAAACTCTGCAGGACACCGGCCCTCCAAGAGCAGGATTGAACACCCCTGGGATAGAATAAAAAGTACTGTAGAATCACAATAACTAAAAGCCCAGCTGAATGCCAATAAACAAAGATGAGCTAAGGTATTGGACAGCATTAATCCAAAGTTGTTGGGACTGGTAAAGTGTTAGTCATAGAAAGTATGCAATAACTCCGTCATTCATTCAAGCAACTTTCAAAAACATAGAAAAGAAGCCAAAACCTGAAAAGGAACATTTTCATTTTTGAATCAGACTTTTAAAATCTGTGTCTACTCCATGTCTATATCTGATGGTCTCTGATTGTTGAAGTCCTTTCAGATATGTGGATAAATATAAACTAGAGCTGTCAAATCGATTAATCGAATCTAAAATAAAAGTTTATATTTGTATATATATATATATATATATATATATATGTGTGTGTGTGTGTGTGTGTGTGTGTGTGTGTGTGTGTGTGTGTGTATGTGTGTGTGTGTGTGTGTGTGAACTTGTAGTTATTTTTCAGTCTTATGATTTTGTCTCAATTTCATTCCAGCTCCACAAGTGGGAACTTTTAGAGAGGTACCCAGTAACTTCTTCAGAACCTGAAATGGTTTTTCTGCTGAATGCTTCTGCCCATGGAAGACGGAGACAGAAGATACTCAGGATGCTTTTCTTACAATAAAGAGATTGTATGAAAGTCTTCTTAAAGAGCAGGTCATATGGGTTTTCGAAAAATTTCTCTTTTGCCGTTTGTAAGGTAGCTATCCTTCAATCCTTCAGTCTGCAAAGTTATTAATCAAAAAAGTGCATGATAAATAAAGATATCATCTCTCAAAAGAAAGAGTCGACTCAGAATCGCCTTAACGAGTCGTCATATTTTCGAATCTTCTGCCTGTTACCGATCTACGTCACTGGGTAACACATTAGCATAATCCCCACCTGCCCACGAAATACGAACACTCTCTGTGTCCAGAAGATGCTGTGTTCCACGATACCACAGCAATACAATTCGAACCTTTTGTTGTGCTTGTCATTTCACCGAGGACTGCTTCTCTAATCTTGCCTTTTATCTTCGTTGGCTTCTAATCTTCTTTATTTGGACCAACAAGTGTCTCCGAACCTCAACCTGTAAGTACGATTGATACGTTATGTGTACATTTTCAATTGAGTGCTCAAAATATCTAGTTTTTGTGCTAATATGTGATGTATACCTGGTGCAGTTTTAGGTTTCCAGGTAAAGCACGACATTACTGTTTTACTGAAATAGTTCTGATAATTCGCTGTGAGCCCACTATTTCCTAAGAATGTGTTGATTAATATAGACTGACGTTGTTCCAATTACTTCGTTTAATAATAAAGAATGTAGTGTAGCGCACAGACTTTATAATCATTGTGAAAGTGCTGTTTATGTAGTTATAGGGTTATTTCAGAGAGTAAAAGACCCGGTAGAGAGAGACGAGTTAGTTAGCTAACGTATCCACCATTATTGTTTTGTTAAGCGTTTACAGTTTAGCTGTGGGCACGATTCGCTTGCATAAGTGTTCAACAAAATGTTTTTATGTCATTGTTTTAAGAACTGATTGGAGCACTATATTATTGTTTTATGTAAAGGTGCATGCTAGGGTTGCGAGGTTGTCACAACAAAACACGCCCAAATGCTACTCAAAACTAGCCCAATCGTGTTTCGAGGGTGGTCCCCCTTTAAAAATCGCGTTCTGGAGTGTAAAATACTCGCTTTCAGTCGGGGTTCCCCTGGTAAATTCGCATTCCAGCGCCTAAATATGACGTTATTCGGGTCGCTACAACCCGCCACATCAAAAACAACCGCCCACTTGGCAACACAAATGGTAGCGCTCGCTAACTTACTCAAGCACCCCTCTTTGTGCTAATCACAACAGGCTTGGCCAGCTGACCAATCAGAGCAGAGTAATAAAAATGAAGTATAAATTGCGTTGTCACCTAAATAATCCACAGCTGTTTTTTTTGTGTGCATTTTTGTGTATTTGAACCCTTTCCAACAATGACTGTATGATTTTGAGATCCATCTTTTCACACTGAGGACAACTGAGGGACTCATATGCAACTATTACAGAAGGTTAAAACGCTCACTGGTGCTCCAGAAGGAAACACAATGCATTAAGAACCAGTGCATTAAAGAAAACGTGTGCAGAATGGAGTTGTGTACATTTTTCTTATTTTGCCTAAATAACATATTTTTTCATTTAGTACTGCAGGGATGGATTAAAGCACGGGCCTACTGGGCACATGCCCAGGGCCGAAATACTGCTCCTCCCGAAACGCAATTTCAACTGTGCCTCCTCAGATTTTTAAGCCAAGTGGATTTTGAAAGACAAAAAACGTCTGGAAAATATTTTTTTATATATTTGCTGCGATCACACCGGTGTGAATAGATAGTTCAAATGACGCACAACATCAGCTGCCAAATTCAAATCTGCGTTAGCGCTTTGGCTGGCGCAGAGCCATTGTTTTGTTAAAGTAACGACCAAGCGGCCAGTGGCAGACAGTGAGTTAATCATAGGCTATGTTTGATCAATTTAGCCTTCTCAAATCATCACCACTTGATGTGAGAAAATAAAATCTATAGGCCTATATAACATGCTTAAAAAAACAATGTTAGTTTAAATGGTTAACCTAGATAAATGAGTGCTATTAGGCGCGTATCCAATCGTTTGTGCAGAGAAGCTAAAGC
>NW_015507140.1:104406-114385 GCF_001515645.1 Sinocyclocheilus grahami
TGTTGTTTCCACCAGCACGGCAAATCTTTGTCATCACCATAATAATTGATGGATATCATCAAATCATTTTAGTTAACATATGCTATGATAATTTTAAAAGATTTTTATTCTTATTGTAAAATAATGGAACATTTAGGTCATGAATATGGTCTCAAAAGTCATGGAAATTTATTGGTAAAAATGTGTACGAACCCTGTTGAATTTTCTGACTCATCTCCCGGATACCCGGATGTCAAGGCTTTGAGAGTCCCGTTCTATGGTACAGATGGATTTAAAAAAAAAGAAACTAATATAGTTTCGTGCGACGAATAGGGCTTAAGAATCATGGAAGAGCTAAACATTCAATCACCAGCAAAAACAGAGATTGTGTGTTTGCTATTCTTATAGTCCTACTAATGTGAGACAGCTGTGAACTGATGATGAGATCTGATGAGAGACAGGTGATGCACTTGATGAGTCCGGGCAAAGGATTATGGGAAATGGAGTCCTGAGTGAATGGCAAGGTACAGAATGGAGTGCCCTCTAGAGGAGATCATGGGCACTCCAGCTGGTAGATCGTGACATCATCAGCCTAAAAGAGAAGACCTGACTAAAGCCTGCAATATTCTGGGAGTGTCTGCCAGTGGATCCATTTCCGACATTATAAACAGGCTTGGTGAGCTTCTCCTGTGTTAATCCCAAAATGTTTGTAAAACTCAAAAAAGCTGGAGGTAAGATAGGTTTTATATTCTATGGCATGTATATTACTTACAGTACTGAACCATTAATTAAAATTTAATTAGATTTAATTTAATTACAATCATATTTGTTCTAACACAGGTGGAGTCTTACACATGGGATGCACACATGGAGTGCTGTATTATGCATCACCATTATGGTGGCAGGAGTCCGCTCGGGATCATGGGGATGCCCTGCTGAGTTTAAAAAAAAAACTCCCACTGTGTACATATATGACATTGCTGGATGTGTTGCCAGACATCTAAACAATCATACACAGCAAAGATTTTCCAGCTACATGATGGGAGGATATGTGAGCCAACAGAAGAGAACATATCTTTTGCAGCTGATGGAAAACTGACATACATCTCGACTGGGCCAACAACATCAAAATGAAAACCCAGCACCCAAAACCCTCAGCAATTGACAGAATTTCAGATCCACATCCAGAAACTGGAACATCAGACAGCTTTTGCTTTTATGATAGGTTCCATCAAAAGAACCAGAAATGACCAGAGGAGAAATTGCGCAGTCTAAAACTAATCCCTGAACTGGCTTCTCTAGTCAACTCTGCAGAAGCAGAACAAGTCAATTGAGAGCTTTCCTTAAAGGCCAAAGTATACTTCGGCCGTCCGCGTACCGTTTGCATTATGTCATTTTAGTCATCAGGAGGGCCCGCGGACAGCCGCTCACCCTGTCCACGCGCGTGCAGGCAATTTTTTGAGACCGTGCGTAAAACAGCGCATGCGCAAAGTGAATGTTGAGACAGAGCGCAAGTCAAGTAGGTGGTACTGCGCATGTGTCGAGCTCATCCGTCTGTACTCATCCGCGGTTGAGTATACTTTGAAAGCTGTGCAGACGCGGCTGTGCGCGAAACGGAACGGAACGCAGATAGTGAAGTATACCCGGCAGAGTGTCCGTGGGTCCTTAAAAAGTCTTAAAATGTTTTAAATAACGTTTTCCTAATATAAGGCCTTAAAAAGTCTTAAAATGTCTTAAATTCGGATTCGATGGGTCTTAAATATTTATGGTCACATTACCGCTAAAATATCTTCAGTCTGACGGACCTAATGACGGTTTACAATCATTGGACAGACCGAAGATTTTTTCGTTAAGTTACTGCGTCATCAGAGAGAATTGCAGTAAGTTAGCAGAATACATAATACAAGGTCGCGCTGAGGCTCACTCTCTTGGTCTCGAGACTTCAGAACAAATGAGCGTGACCGCACACATAAACTCAGAAGAAACACACTGAGGTAAAAATTCACAATGTTTAGTTTATTCATAACATGATATAGTTAAGTAACACCATCACAAGTGAGCTATTTTGCTCAATATTCTTACGACGCAAAAAAACATTCAAAACACCTACAGTGCGCACGCATTACGTGACGTCTAGTGCGCTCTTTCACTGCCTGATTCAGTCTATTAAAATAAAACACCTACAGAGTGCACGCATTACGTGACGTCTAGTGCGCTCTTTCACTGCATGATTCAGTCTATTAAAATAAAACACAGAGTGCACGTATTACGTGACGTCTAGTGCGCGTGCGCTCTTTCACTGCATGATTCAGTCTATTAAAATAAAACACCTACAGTGTGCACGAATTACGTGACGTCTAGTGCGCGTGCGCATTTAGAGTGCGCTCTTTCACTGCATGAATCAGTCTATTAAAATACATTCAGAATGATCACACATTCAAGACATGGGGGCAGAAAATTTGTATATTTATACCACTTTTTATATAACTACATTTATACCACATGTAGTTAAACAAGTTCACATGGAAGAGTGCCTTTTTTTTCTCCAAAAATTACCATATACAAATGTGATATAGATTTTTTACAACAGTTTAATAAACTAGAAGTTTTATTAAGAGACTTACGTTTTAGACACCATATTGCCTGTTTTTGCACTATTTCGCCAACAAAAATAATTCCAAACAAAGCCACAGCGCTGTTTTGCGTCTCTGAGCAACATGACGGTGTTTCGTTTCCGAATGACTCAACTGTTTAAATGATTCAGATGATTCACTTCATTGCGTTCAGTCGCAATGACTCACTTATTAGTCAGCTGTCCACGAAAGTCCTTAAGATACCAGCATGATAAAACCCTTAATCAGTTGAATGAATGACTCAATGACTCACTCATTAAGTGACTTACCGTCACTCACTGGTAGTTCAGTTGAGAAGTTTGTTGAAACGTATGCATTTTTCCCCTCAACATTTCTTATTTGTATACTCATAAATGCATTTAAAACATTAATCTCATAACATTATTTATTGCAGTTGTAATTATTGGTATTTGCTGTGTAAATTTTACATACTGGTAAAAAATGTATCGTCTGAATGCACTGTAAGTCGCTTTGGATAAAAGCGTCTGCTAAATGCATAATTTTAATTTAATTTAATTTAATTTAAATGATTTAATCTGACTGGTAGCAGCCCTATAGTGTATATTGAATTTATTGATAAATTGTAATAATTTGACATGTAAGATGATATGTATACATCTAAAAAGGTTAAAAATAGGCCGTTGTAAAGGTAAATATGCAGATTTAAGTATGTAAAAGCTGATAGAACACTGATGAAAATATTGCTTCAGAATAAATTGTTTACTCCACCAAAAATCTCAGTGATGCAGTTATTTTGCGGGGATATTTTGTATGGAATATTGTCTGCTGACATGAAAAGTTCACTGTATATCGTAGTAATAAATATCATTTATTACAGCAATGATATTTTGTTTTCTTTTTAATTTATACACATTAAATATTACATATATGTATGTAATAAAATGTGTATATTCCATTACAAGTTTAGGTCTTAAATTTCATATAAGGTGGTATTAAAAAAGGTCTTAAAAAGTCTTAAATTTAACTTAAGCCGGTATCCGTTGTGCCAGATGAAGGATACCCACTACATGTTTTCGCTACGCCTTTACTTCCATCTATATAATGCCAAGAAAAATTCTGCAATTTTGAAAGAAATGGCTGAAGACATACACATAGGACTACAGGGCAAACTCATTTATGGACAAAAGGGTAATGAAGTGAAGGTTGAATTTATGTGTGCAGTTAGATATGCCACTTTTACGATAGCTGTTCTGTAATATCTGGTGTCGAGTAATTTAAACCATATTAATAAAGAATTGCAAAAACAAACACACAACATAGAGAAGTACAGTGCAAAGATCCAGATGTCCCAGCAAAATTGGATAGCCTGCCAGAGGAAGGGAAAAAGTTTTCAGTGGCAATGTTCCCAATTGAGCGGACACACAAGGTAAAAACTTTGGAATTTTTACACCACAGACAACCTTGAACAACAATAAGAAATAAAACAGTAATGTCAGCATTTACTATTCATTGTAATTAAATGTACTTTTGAAACATTAGGAGACAATCTCCAAACTGTACGCTGAGAAGAGAAACAATGATGTCATTGCCAGAATTTCTCACTATGCCATTTTGTATCTGCGGGACCTGAAATCTGTTCTCGCCCCACATCTGTTGAGTGACACAAGCAGTACAGCAATGCCTTGGCTAGCTGATAATGTAAGTTTGAATGCTGTAAAGCATTTTAAAAGTTGTCCTTTGAGTATTAACAAATATCTGCTTATTTTGGTTTAAAGGCTGTAAATTGTCGCATTGCTCAGATTGCCGAAAAAACTAAAAATGGTAAGTTATTTACACACAATCCATAACTGACCTATGGCATTTTTAGTTTGTTATGTAAAGACTAAGGATGTATTCACCCCAGGAAAGACTGCTAGTTCACTTGCCTTGGTCCGGGATGTTAGAGACCGTGTGCTCCTCCACCTTCCGTTTGAGGATAACCAACAGATGTTTAATAGGGTTTAGGTCTGGAGACATGCTTGGTCAATCCATCACCTTTACCCTCAGCTACTTTAGCAAGGCAGTGGTCGTCTTGGAGGTGTGTTTGGGGTCGTTATCATGTTGGAACACTGCCCTGTGGCCCAGTCTCCGAAGGGAGGGGATCATGCTCTGCTTCAGTATGTCACAGTACATGTTGGCATTCATGGTTCCCTCAATGAACTGTAGCTCCCCAGTGCCGGCAGCACTCATGCAGCCCCAGACCATGACACTCCCACCACCATGCTTGACTGTAGGCAAGACACACTTGTCTTTGTACTCCTCACCTGGTTGCCGCCAGACACGCTTGACACCATCTGAACCAAATAAGTTTATCTTGGTCTCATCAGACCACAGGACATGGTTCCAGTAATCCATGTCGGTTGACCATGGCGAGGCCTTGGCCTTGCTGCAGCTATGTTTCAGGGTCTTGGCAATCTTCTTATAGCCTACTACGCCATCGTTATGTAGAGCAACAATTCATTTTTTTCAGATCCTCAGGGAGTTCTTTGCCATGAGGTGCCATGTTGAACTTCCAGTGAGCAGTATGAGAGAGTGAGAGCAATAACACCAAATTTAACAGACCTGCTCCCCATTCACACCTGAGACCTTGTAACACTAATGAGTCACATGACACCGGGGAGAGAAAATGGCTAATTGGGCTCAATTTGGACATTTTCACTTAAGCCTGTGTTATACTTTCTGCGCGTACAATCCGGTCGTGGACTACTTGCAATTATACTACCAAAACTGTCCGCTCCGTGGACGTGTTCCATACATGCGTAGTAGATCGGCTTGAACAAGAAACAAACATGTGAACAAAGAATTGCCCAGAGTTATTGCACATCTGGCTGTGTTTATATTGTTTTTAACGATGGATTGTCCAGTTTCGAGTAGCAACGGGCTTCTTCACACAGCCTGCGCATGCACAGTAGTCTACTGACAAGTACGCGCGGTCACAAAAAATGGGAGGCACGTGGATGTCCGCTCAGAGCCTCCGTGCACACTCTCCGATGACGATTTTTACGTCACGCACACCATAGAGGACTAGCGCACACGGAAAGTATAACACAGGCTTTAGGGGTGTACTCACTTTTGTGGCCAGAGGTTTAGACATTAATGGCTGTGTGTTGAGTTATTTTGAGGGGACAGCAAATTTACACTGTTATACAAGCTGTACACTCACTACTTTACATTGTAGCAAAGTGTCATTTCTTCAGTGTTGTCACATGAAAAGATATAATGAAATATTTACAAAATGTGAGGGGTGTACTCACTTCTGTGAGATACTGTATATGTATAGAAAGCTTGAAACGTTCAAAACAAATATTCTCTGATAAAGTAATCCGTATGAAATGTTTTTCCCCTCTCATCTCATTATCTCTAACGCGATCACGCCCACGAGCCGATCGCACTTTTAAAATTCTAAACATCCACGTTTGTTACTTGCATTTATGTTTAAAAATGACTATATCATGGAATAAATTGTTATTGTGAAATAAAGCTACTATATAATGAAATAAGATTTGACTGTCCTTTTAGCTCACTTTCCAATAGCAAAGATCTCTACATACCTGTATGCTTGGTAGTTGCTCACCATAATACTGTGTAGTGGTACTGACATGTGATTATTATTATTTTGTATTATTTTTTGAATGGGGATGAAAAGCTTCTTTTTAATAGATAAAATAACTGATCTCCATTTGGATCATCTATTATTCAATGACTTTTCAATGGCCTCTATTCAATGTCCTCTATCTTCGATGTTTTTTTCTTTCTTTCTCTCTCTCTCTCTGATGAAAAAAGTGATTTACATTACACCACAGCACAAAGTTCCTAATTTCAGACTTATATTCTGTTATGTCCTGATTCTTTCCTAAAAGACTTAGTATAACAGTGTCATCAGAGTATTTAATAATATAGTCGTTATTTCTACTAAAGCAATCATTTGTATATAAAGCAAACAGAATGGGAGAGCATACACAACCTTGAGGGGCACCTATACTAATTGATTTAACATCAGATAGTGTATCGTTTACTTTAACACATTGAGTATGATTTGTTAAGAAGGAAAAAAGCCACTTAATAATAAAAGGATTAACGTTAAGTTTTACAAGCTTGTCCAAGAGTAACTCTGGCTGAAGCGTGTTAAAAGCTGAACTAAAATCCACAAAAAGTAACCGTGCGTAAGCATTAGAGTTGTAAAGTCAAGTGAACAACAGTACTGACAGAATCAACAGTCCCTCTTCTCTCCTTATAAGCAAACTGGAATGGATCCAACAATAAATTTACATTGCTTTTCAGTCTGGACACAACATAGTTCTCCAAACATTTCATAACAACGGATGTTATAGCAACTGGTCTAAAATCATTATTAGCGGAAGCACCAGATTTTTTTGGGAACAGGTGTTACAATGGACTTTTTACATAACAGTGCGACCATATGATTGTCAAGTGATTGCTGAAAAATCGGGCACCATGCCAAGGTTAACTCCTCTGCTTACACCCGCAAAAGATGCGCTGAAATACCATCAGGCCTGGTTGATTTCTTAGTACAAACTTTACGAAAAACTGTTGTAACTTCTTGAGGGTTCTCAAATAATCTGGCTTCTGTACTACATTCAACAGTTTGTAAAATCACTTCACATTCACCGACAGGATCATTATTATCAAACCGTACAAATAACTTGTTCAGCTCATTTGCTTTCTTAAAGGGGTCATATTATGCGATTTACATTTTTTCTTTCTCTTTGAAATGTTACAAGCTCTTGGTGCATAAAGAAGATCTGTAAAGTTGCAAAGACTCAAGTCTCAAATCCAAAGAGATATTCTTTATAAAAGTTAACCACGCCTACCTAAAACGGCTCGTTCCAACAAGCCTCCACATATCTACGTCACGATGTGGGAAGATTTGCATAATGCTGCCCATAAAAGCTGCTTTTTCTTATTGATGCAGGCTTTCACTTATTTTGTTATGTGAGGCTTGTTGTTTGGGAACATCCTCACTTCCTTTTTTAGGAAGTATTTTATCCACACAGAAACTAATATAATCAGTGGTCGTCTCTGTCACGGTGTTCAAATCTGCATCATAAAATACTGACCAATCTGTACTTAAAAAACACCCTCTTAATGCTTCCACATTTCCTTCATCCCATACTGTTACAGTCTTAACCAAAGGCTTATTCCTTATGGTCTTGTATGTTGGTATCAAATGAACTATATTGTGGTCCGATGTTGATAAAGGGGGTTTAGTTTTGGCCTTGTAAGCCTCCCTGATGTTACCATAACATTTATCCAGAATATTATTGCTCCTTGTCGCACTTTTAACATACTGGAAGAAGCCTGGTAAGAATGACTCAAGTTTACACTGGTTAAAGTCACCCATGATAAGAACTGGAGCACCCGGGGTTCGCTGTAGTTGTTTTTGAATACAGTCTGATATACATAAGGCAGCTCTGGATGCATTGCCATTAGGAGGGATGTACGCTACACACAATAAAATACTGTCGAACTCTCTCGTGAGATAAAAAGGTCTTAAACTTAGGCAGAGAGGTATTCCATGTCAGGATCACAACAAGTCTCTTTCACTGAGTACTGTGTGCACCATTTGTTACTCAATGTACACACAGACGCCTCCTCCTCTGTCTTTTCCCGAGGACTCCCCTCTGTCCGCCCGGATTAAAGAAAAACCTTCTATCTCCACAAGTGAACTAGGAATGTCTTTATGAAGCCAGGTCTCTGTAAACGCCAATAAACTTGAGTCCCAGTACTCAAAGCACGACCTAGTGTGAATACGAAGTAGTGAAGTATTAGTTCTAAGTGATCTCGCGTTTCCAAGGATAATGGAAGGAAGAGGGGGCCTACTGGACCTCCGTCTGAGCCGCTGTACAACTCCCCCACGTTGACCTCTTCTCCGGTGTCACCACCATCTCTGGCAAATCCACCATCGGATTTAAATCGACAGATCGAGATGAGTGCAGGAACAGGGCTTCTCTTGTGTATGAAATGAGTGTTTGGGTCTCCCCGCACATAGTAGTTGATAAAAGCCATGGCGATAAAAATTTCCAAATTATAAATATCCAAACGATAATCTGTGCAAATGTCGCCATTGAGTGGCTCACTGACATGCCACCATCCAAAGTAAGAATACATAATTAAAATGTAACAAACAAACAACATAAAACAGCCAACGAGTCCGGGTCACAGCCGAGCAGCGCCACCGGAAGGTAAAAGGTGCGATCATGTATATTTGCGAAGACTGATTATGGTACACACAAAAAAAACAAAAAAAAACTCAGCTTTTGCTTTTATTTCTCATCAAACAATGTATACAGACCAACATTAAGAAAATAGTTTAAAAACCAATCTAAATTAATTCTATTTTAAATACTATAAAAATTAAACATACTTCACTTAAAAAGCCTTGAAAAACCTATGAAAAAAATCCACTATTGTCCCGCAAAAAGCAGCAGATGGAGTTTGAACTTCACATCAGGCTTCTTGCAATTCATAAAGATGTTCGTTTGTTATTATTGCATAGTTTTATAATATACTACAATAGCCTACTAGGTCTACTGAGATGAAAATAGTATCTGTCACTATTTACGCTAAGTAGGCCTAGCATATATGTAGCATATAACTACTATTTACACTTTTTACAAAGAAAATGCGGATATTTTGTAGAGCGTAAACAGAATATATCGGTATTTGCACTGCCTGTTTTTTTTAATAACAATGAAGGAAAAATGTTACGGTATTGTATGAATTGTTATATAGGTTACTATTTTTTTTTTTAAAATAATTCAGTTATATTATTTTGTAGTGGTAAATTAGACCTAATTAATTCTTGAGCAATTAACCTGATGAAAGTATTATTAACTCTGCCATTCTTCTTCTGAGATTTCTGATGTGTTCCTTGGAGGGACTGATGTTAAATTGTGTTGGAATGTCAGGAATTGTTCCAGTTTTTTCAACCGTCTAAAAAATGGAACATTTCATAACATTTGTTGTAACAGCTCATTTTACTTTATACAAAAACCTTTACAGACCTTAGTTGGGCTTCCAGAAACACTAATCGCTAACAGTCACCAATAGCAGGCCAGTTCATCGACCGTTTTGTTTGTATTCTCTGACCGCTCTTAAAGCCGTCACATACCAGCCGAGAAGCGCAGCACCGCGTTGCTCCACATCTTTAAAATTAAAACAATTTGTTTTGCATGTACGCAAGCTGGTGGTGCCATTCGGTATCTTTCCGTGGTGCCCAGCAACGGCTCAGGACATCGTTCAAAACAATATGTTCGAATTTTAAAGACATGAATATAAATGTGCGATTAGTTGAATAATGGCTTAAAGGTGGGGTAAGTGATTTTTCAAAAACACTTTAGAAAACT
>NW_015507141.1:0-973 GCF_001515645.1 Sinocyclocheilus grahami
AAATTACTCATTATTCTGATTTTCCACTTCTCTGTTTTGTGCTCCGGGTTGGACCGTACCAGTGGCGGAGCGAGGGATGGGGATGTGGATGTATTCCCCCAGAGCGCTGACTGTAGGTCAGGGGCGTAGCGTCTTGTATGCAGGGTATGCAAGTGCATATGGACACGGGCGTGTTGTGGGCCCGCTGAGCCGAGGGAGAAGCTTTAATTGAAACGAGGGAATGAATAGAGCCCTGCACGGGCCTGGCCCTTCCGACAATTTATCAGAATATTCTGAGCCTGAGTCTGACAATTTATCATCAATTTAGCCTTCTCAAATCAACATGACTTGCCTAAAATAAAATCTATAGACATAAAACACCATGCAATTCACAATATTAATAAAAAAATGTAACCTAGATAAATGTGTGCTGTTAGACGCATTTGACACAGTCGTTTGTGTGGAGAGTGGAAACTGAAGTGCGCTCTGCAGGACATGGAGGCGCCAGCGCAATCATTTGCATTTTTTTCTTAAGAGTGGAAACTTAGCCATCGCCGTCATTTTTGTTCATAAAGGTAAGAGTAATACATCATTCGGAATTGTAAAGGGTCTACTTTTATTTGTGTGCACTCATAAACAATATCAACAAAAACCTGTGCTTTTGTAAAATTATTAAGGAAAACATACAGTATGCGCTTTCTGTTGTCTTGATCTTGAGCAGGAGCTTCACAATGATGAACCGAAACTCAGCGAATACTTGCCTTCTCACAGACATGATAAATATATCTAATAGAATGCTTTAATGCTTTGAAACAAAATAATTCAAATAGAAAACAAAAACTTTCAATATATAGGTTAATCCATAAATATTTATTTCTCCCTAAAGGCGTGCATCCTGAGGAGATGGAGAGTCAGGATCGTCTTGTGACACTGACTCAGAAAATACTAGTTCATTAATAAATAATTCAAATATCTCCTTAGTATTTTATTTATT
>NW_015507141.1:1037-3606 GCF_001515645.1 Sinocyclocheilus grahami
ATAATATTTTAAGAATGAAGTCAAAATTACGATAATAAAATCAGGTTATAGGCCTATTGCTTGAAGTTAATGTGAGAATTCCACCTACTCCGCCAAAAAAAAATAATAAAATAAAATAAATAAATAAAAATAAAAAGTCTGTTGCATCCAACCTGTCATTTTTTACATTTAACATAAAAAACAGCAATAAAAGGTAGGCTCATTGACGTTTTTGTAAACTCTAATTGATCGATTTCATGAAACATTCGTTTGTATTAAATTGTTCAGATTTTTTCAACATGCATCCAAATATTTATTCATGTTTATTTCCTGCTGCAAATATTAAAGATGAAAATGTCATTGATTCACATGCTGCTTGAACTGAGACGAATATAGGATATAATACGAATATAATATGAATATATCTCACTACAAATTTAGAAGCGTAAAAACATTTATTGTTTGTAGCCTAGTATTTTATTATAAAATTGACAGAAGGGTGACACTTTGTGTTTTAATATAAGTAACAAAGCACAAAGCTTATTGCGATTATTGGGTGGCTTGCGTGCTACAAATGATGGATGAACGTTAAATATTATTTCCAAGCATTTATACCGTAAATAAAACAGTTTGTGAATACACCTAACGTTAATCACTTCAGAAAAATCAACAATAAGTTAACCGAGTTGGAGCCAATAACGGTCCAACCCGGAGCGCAAAACAGAGAAGTGGAAAATCAGAATAATGAGTAATTTTTTATGTTAGTTCAAAAATCAGATTTGGGCGCAACAATCCAAACTTGAAAAATGTAAAATTAAAATGAGAGACAATTATCCGTTCGTAAATTGCTCCAAAAAAATTGAAAATGAAAGTTTGAAGCCAACTTTTCATTTGGTTCATTTTGATGGTGCGAATTGAACAAAGAACTGCAAAGGGTTATTTTTTTTAACCAATCAGCAGAAAGGGGCGTTTAATTCTCGTCCACGTGTAGAAATCGAATATTCAAGCTGTTTATTAATTTTTCAACCCATGAACGAAAAACGAAAATTTAAGCTGAATTCTTGTTTTTCGTTTTTTGGATAAAAACGATAAAACAAAAAAGGAGCCATTTTCTAATTTTTCTACTTTCAATATTAAATAAAAAAACGAATGATCGAATGATACACGGATTTACACGGACCATTTACCCTGATTATACCCTGATTATTAATAACTGCTGTTGGTTTCGTTTCGTTTCGTTTTAGTTTTTCATTTATTTTGACATTTTTTATCTTTCTTTCTCTAAATGCCTTTTAGTTAAATACAGTTCTTAATACAACATATTTTACTGTTTAAACATGTATACAACATTTTTTATATTTAAAGGGGACATATGATGTTGCTAAAAAGAACATTATGTTGTGTATTTGGTGTAATGAAATGCATTTATGCGGTTTAAGGTTCAAAAAACATTATTTTCCACATACTGTACATTATTGTTTCTCCTCTATACCCCGCCTTTCTGACACGCATCGATTTTTACAAAGCTCATCGGTCTGAAAAGCGAGGTGTGCTGTGATTGGCCAGCTATCCAGTGCGTTGTGATTGGCCGAATACCTCAAGCGTGTGACGGAAATGTTACGCCCCTCACCATACTGTGATGCAGTGTCCAGCCGGAGCAAGGAGACAAAAACATTAAAACCCATTATAAATGAGGCATTTGTTGCATCTAGTGGGGACATAATTAAGGATTATAATGACTTATACTGTCTTTTTAGGCATTGCGCTGCATAGCGCCGTGTAAATATAAAACCATGTCTGCATTTGTGATTGGAGAAATGACAAACCACAAGCGCTACTCTACACTGCTCAAAACTCACGTTTGAATCGTCAGTGGCAAATCCTTAAAATATGAAAACGTACTTACAGTCTGAGAGTCAGAACAGCCGGCATTGTAGTCTACTCTCCCAGGATCAGGAAACAGTCCTCCATAAAATGTGCTGCACACATCTGAATATTTGGGTTGAAGTGTTCTGGAACAGTGTTGTAAATACAACTTAACCACTGATTTCTACTCGTGTCCTCTTTAAGCTGAATTCTTGTTTTTCGTTTTTTGGATAAAAACGATAAAACAAAAAAGGAGCCATTTTCTAATTTTTCTACTTTCAATATTAAATAAAAAAACGAATGATCGAATGATACACGGATTTACACGGACCATTTACCCTGATTATACCCTGATTATTAATAACTGCTGTTGGTTTCGTTTCGTTTCGTTTTAGTTTTTCATTTATTTTGACATTTTTTATCTTTCTTTCTCTAAATGCCTTTTAGTTAAATACAGTTCTTAATACAACATATTTTACTGTTTAAACATGTATACAACATTTTTTATATTTAAAGGGGACATATGATGTTGCTAAAAAGAACATTATGTTGTGTATTTGGTGTAATGAAATGCATTTATGCGGTTTAAGGTTCAAAAAACATTATTTTCCACATACTGTACATTATTGTTTCTCCTCTATACCCCGCCTTTCTGACCCGCATCGATTTTTACAAAGCTCATCGGTCTGAAAAGCGAGGTGTGCTGTGATTGGCCAGCTATCCA
>NW_015507141.1:3650-4952 GCF_001515645.1 Sinocyclocheilus grahami
AAGCGTGTGACGGAAATGTTACGCCCCTCACCATACTGTGATGCAGTGTCCAGCCGGAGCAAGGAGACAAAAACATTAAAACCCATTATAAATGAGGCATTTGTTGCATCCAGTGGGGACATAATTAAGGATTATAATGACTTATACTGTCTTTTTAGGCATTGCGCTGCATAGCGCCGTGTAAATATAAAACCATGTCTGCATTTGTGATTGGAGAAATGACAAACCACAAGCGCTACTCTACACTGCTGAAAACTCGCGTTTGAATCGTCAGTGGCAAATCCTTAAAATATGAAAACGTACTTACAGTCTGAGAGTCAGAACAGCCGGCATTGTAGTCTACTCTCCCAGGATCAGTAAACAGTCCTCCATAAAATGTGCTGCACACATCTGAATATTTGGGTTGAACTGTTCTGGAACAGTGTTGTAAAGACAACTTAACCACTGATTTCTAGTCGTGTCCTCTTTTGGAAGACCAAACAAAGTAGTTTCGCTTTCACAACGAAACACAGCATCACACACGGCAGGCTTGAGTGAGTGGCGGCCGGCGGACTTGAGAATGGCGCAGCTGGCAGATTCGACGGCGCGGCCGGCGGGCTTGTGGCAACTACATGTGACGACCCCGGGCTAGACTCCGCTTCGTCCACGGTGAAAGCCGATCCGGCGATCCACAGCACTAAGTTGATGTATTTCCTCAGCGACCAGCACGGATCAGCTCCAGGCATGACGAAGCGGATATCGTCCTCTTTTGGAAGACCAAACAAAGTAGTTTCGCTTTCACAACGAAACACAGCGGTATTTCCTCAGCGACCAGCACGGATCAGCTCCAGGCATGACGAATCTGATATCGTCCTCTTTTGGAAGACCAAACAAAGTAGTTTCGCTTTCACAACGAAACACAGCGTCACACACGGCGCCTAGAGTGAGCAGAGGCGGCGGGCGGATTCGATGAAGGAGCGTCCGGAGGGCTTGCGGCAACCGCATGTGACGACCCCGGGCTGGACTCCGCTTCGTCCACGGTGAAAGCCGATCCGGCGATCCACAGCGCGAAGTTGATGTATTTCCTCAGCAACCAGCACGGATCAGCTCTAGGCATGACAAAGCAGATATCGTCTCTTTTGGAAGGCCAAACAAATTAGTTTTGCTTTCACAACGAATCACACAGCGCCTTCACAACATGGCGGCAGCAACAATACTACAGCGAGAATAAAAGTTACGCCTTCTTTCTTTGCTTGAACATTTGGGCGGTGTTATGCAAATCTTCCCACATAGTGAGGTAGACATGTGGGGGCGTGTTAGAAC
>NW_015507141.1:5005-22661 GCF_001515645.1 Sinocyclocheilus grahami
GGAAGACCAAACAAAGTAGTTTCACTTTCACAACGAGAAACACAGCGTCTTCATGACATGGCAGCAACAACAATACTACAGCGAGAATAAAAGTTACACCTTCTTTCTTTGCGTAAACATTTGGGCGGCGTTATGCAAATCTTCCCACATAGTGAGGTAGATATGTGTGGGCGTGTTAGAACGAGCCGTTTTAGGCAGGTGTGGCTGACTCTTAACTTTTATAAAGAATATCTTTGGATTTGAGACTTTAGTCTTTGCAACTTTACAGATCTTCTTTATGCACCAAGAGCTTGTAACACTCCAAAGTGAAAGGAAAAATTAAGTGTAATATTGTTACCATAATATTTTTAAGTAGATAGCCCGTTCCATTTTTTTTCAGTGAATACAATGGAAATTATTAACATCAGTCCAAATGACATCTGGAGTTTAAACAGCTTTATACTGAAGTCTGCTGTGCAAAGAATGGTAATGGTTCGGTTAGATGGGAACATTAGTCTTAAGTTGACAAACTTGAACCGCACTGATCTGTGAGAATGTGTAATGACTGATCAGATATCAGAACTATTTCACAGAGATTACACAGCGAATACAAATAGTAAAATAAAGGCATATGTCTTTGAAACAAAAACACATGTTGAATTGCACTAACTGAAAATATAATGCATTGCATTAACAGTGCTTGCATTTTTAGGTCCTGAAATTTAACAGTTGTTTATTTAAGCTGTGAATATTTCAATTCAAAATATTTCACACACATTTTCATAATTTAGTGATATCTTTCCTCTTTTGGAAGGCCAAACAAAGTAGTTTCGCTTTCACAATGAAGCACACAGCGCCTTCACGACATGGCGGTGGCGGCAGCAACAATACTACAGCGAGAATAAAAGTTACACCTTCTTTCTTTGCGTTGATGCATGCTGGTAATCACTTAAGTGGGTCCACTAAATCATTGCACGAATGCTCCGTTACCTCTCCATCCTCTGATCACTTGCCGGACACGTCACCCTGCTTTATTCCGGGACTTCGCAATTTACAAATTAAACACTGTTCGTAGTGTTATAAATGATAAAGGCTAAATATCTAGGCAAAAAAAAAAACCCTGTTTTGCACCAAGTGTTTTTTTTTTTTTTTTGGGTTTATGGGGGAGGCGGCTGCCTAGTTTGCTATGCATGCGCCAGCCCTTTACCTGATTGGACACACTTAGTGTTCGCATTTATAGGTTTAGAAAAAGAAAACAAAAAAGAAAAGCAGTCATTTTTAAAGCTTTATATTTTCTAAAAAATGTATTTAGATTATTTAAATTAAAGTTAAATATTGTTAAAATATAATTGCTTGTGCAATGTATTAACCCACTTAATCTCACAATAGTGACTGTAAAAAAAGGTTTTCATTTATAAAGCTCTAAAAACATTACTGACTGTTGTTTTAGTGCACTTCCTGCAAATATGGAAATAAAATAAAGGATCTCAATGAAATGTGCAGTTTCATATTAGTGCAAACCGTCACATGACCGGAGTAGTTTACTTCCTTCCATTTTGGTACACATTCTTTAAGGTGTCTAGTATTAATATATGAACTCACATTCAGTTTGTGGCGTGTGGTCATCGAATGAGTAAACATGCTGATGGTCACAATAGTGACAGTGGGATAACAGTGAACTTAGGTTTACAATATAAATCCAATTGCAGTTGCTAGTGAAAATTACACTAAAAATGTTGCAATGACAAAATACTGCACTAAATTAAAAATTCAAACGTTACACAAATGTTATAATATGTTGTTGTAATACTGGTAGCACTAATATAAAAATTTGACGTTATAATTTTACAAAAAAAAGTAACAATTTGGAATGAGTTGGTTGAATTTGTATTTTTTTAATTTTTTTTATATCTGTTCCTATCAATGTTGCATTAGTTTTTTTTTATATTATATGCATAACCCTAGAATGTGATCAAATGGTTTAAAATAGCTGGGCTAAGAAACAATTTTTATGACTGCAGAAATGTTAATTCAGTACTCCCCTTTTCCCACCGGTCACCATTGTGACAGGCCATAAAACACAATTCACACTTTTCTGGAAAAATTTAAAAAATAGATTACTCCAAAGGGTTACTGACGACACATCATTTGGATATTTTAATGTCTGGGAAAAATTTGGGATTAAACGGGTTAAGGATATAATAAGTAGCAAAAACCAGGAAATTCTCTAAAACACTATGAACAAGACTTACAGCAGAGTACCACTATAGTTGGCAAAGTCAATTTTAAAGCTACTAATTGGGATGAATTAAATCTAATTTTAAAGTTGTTGTTTTTTTTTTAATAAAATGACAGTTCGGGATGATTAAGTACATACAGGTGCATCTCAAATTAGAATGTCATGGAAAAGTTCATTTCAGTAATTCAACTCAAATTGTGAAACTCATGTATTAAATCAATTCAATGCACATAGACTGAAGTGGTTTAAGTCTTTGGTTCTTTTAATGTGATGATTTTAACTCACATTTAACAAAAACCCACCAATTCACTATCTCAACAAATTAGAATCATAAGACCAATTTAAAAAAAAAAAACATTTTTAGTGAATTGTTGGCCTTCTGGAAAGTATGTTCATTTACTGTACATGTACTCAATACTTGGTAGGGGCTCCTTTTGCTTTAATTACTGCCTCAATTCGGCGTGGCATGGAGGTGATCAGTTTGTGGCACTGCTGAGGTGGTATGGAAGCCCAGGTTTCTTTGACAGTGGCCTTCAGCTCATCTGCATTTTTTGGTATCTTGTTTCTCATTTTCCTCTTGACAATACCCCATAGATTCTCTATGGAGTTCAGGTCTGGTGAGTTTGCTGGCCAGTCAAGCACACCAACACCATGGCAATTTTAACCTTTACTGTTATTTTGCTGACATTAAGTTGACCTTTCTGGAAGAATGTATAGCTGCTACTCAACTGACAATAACCAGAAAGCAGGCTCAGTTGAGTCCTGCTTTCAAAGCATCAAACCCCCACCCCCAAGTAAGAACAGGCACCTTGAGTGAGTTTCATAAGGATCTCAAGTCACAAATCAACTCAAATGTTTGGAGTTCTGCTTAAACACTTGTCAGACTAGGAACAAGAGAGGTAACAGAAGGACTGATTGCATAAAAATGGTTTTATTCAAGTCATGTATCCTGTAACCAGCACTGAAATCATGGACAGGTAGGTGGTCTCAAACGCATTAACTGAAAGGGGAATAGAAGATTAGCTGGATTGCATTCAAGGGGGAATTCAGCCAGAGCAAAGCATGATCAGGATAAAAGCATACTTGGCTCATAGTAGTCAAACACTGACGACCGCTGGCTTGAGATTTTTCCACTGTAAGAATCTGTTTCAGCAGCAGACTATAAGTCATGGGGACGCCTTTGGGAACCTGCAAGACTGAATGGAGGAATAGCAGTACACAAGAATATGGCAGATAGAGATTATACCCAGTGTACACATCCTAGTGTATCTGAAAGAGGTGAGACTATGATCATCTCCAGAATCAACCCGCTCCACTAGCGGGACAAATGAATTGGGAGGAGATCCAAGCTCAACAACGACGACGAGAATAAGCTTCAAACTTTCTAAATCATCTTAAAACTCATACGAACCAGTGACATATCTGCCGTGAAACCTGACGCGAGCTTAATGTCCACTAGAACCATGTTAGTGCTTGCTTTTGGGCCATCATACCTGAATGAAAGTGGGGAAATACATAAACTGGACCAGTTTCAGGACAGTCAAAGCTGTTCTTACTTCACAGTGAAGTTCACCATGAGATTAGCTCTTTGGCAGTCTCCAGTCACCTTCACTTCAACACCCAGTGATCTGGTGACTACAACAGGTGTCGGGATGTTGTAGAAACACACAACCTGTTGTATGAATGCAGAGAAAACACAGAATTAGGATGGGCACAATAGAAATGGAAACCGAGGTGAAGATGCAGACCTGCACAGACACAGGTGGATCCTTTTGCTCCAACACTATATCTGCCAGGAACGTCATTTAGCAGCTTCACCTGATACAGCAGCCTGTTGTCTCGATTCACGTCAAAGATATAAGAGTCTCCTACCACTGAGGACTGTACAGTAACAGTGCTGGAACATTTCAGCAGCATACAGAGACAGGGCATGAAGAGCCACCACAGTGTCCTAAAAATAAAGCACCAGATTAAAAACTACTCCGATATGATGTTTGTGCTCATGTTTGGTAGTCGGTCACCTGGGTGGAAGAAAAGCCTCCATAAGGATTCTGCTGGGCCACGAGCCAGTTGACAATGCGGTTAGCATAGCCCAGATTAGCGGTCGTGAGAGGCTGTACAGAGAACCGCCAGCAGCACATAGGAGTTGATCTCCACCGCCAGAGTGTCACCAGATGTAGTCTGAGACCAGTGGAGCTTCGTGCCTTAGGACGAGACAGTTGATGCCAAAGAACCTGAATCTCAAATGAGAGACTAGTGAATCTCACCTTCAGAAATGGCAACATTGTCCAAGGCATTTAAAAGCTGTGCTCGAGTGCTGGTCTCTCCAGCCAGACTGAAGGTGTAGGCAAGCAGAGCCGTGGTGTAAGTGTTTCCCAGGTTCCCAACAACAGGCCTCAAGCAAGACAGGGCTTTGGTAGCGACAGGATCCTGGAACGAACACAGGCGTCAAAACAGAAAGGCCATCTGAAGTGATCTCATACAACTATTGGAGAGGTTTTTACCATGACGGGGAAGCCTAGTTCAAGCAGTGATGCTACAATGTAGGCGGTCATTGTCACGCGGTCACCAACCCCACCCTAAAACAACCCAGTATACAGAGTTAGAAGAATGGTCTCAGACCTCACGTCTAGTGTATTCTAAGAAACATGTAATGCACCTTCATTTCATTGTGGTACAGAGTTCCCTGCTGTATAAAGCAGCCATCTGAACCCTGCTTGCTGATCAACCAATCGGGATTGGGGTGTATGGGGTCCTGGAAGAGAGAGAAAGAGGGGAAAAAAAAAAAAAAAAAAAAACCCACACACAACCCACCAAACAGACTAGTCAAAACAGAAAGGCCATCTGCAATGAGCTCATACAACTACTGGAGATGTTTTTACCGTGACGGGGACACCTAGTTCAAGCAGTGACGCTACAACGTAGGCGGTCATTGTCACGCTGTCACCAACCCCACCCTAAACACCCCAGTATACAGAGTTAGAAGAACGGTCTCAGACCTCACGTCTATTGTTACAGTGTATTCCAAGAAACATGTAATGCACCTTCATTTCATTGTGGTACAGAGTTCCCTGCTGTATGAAGCAGCCATCTGAACCCTGCTTGCTGATCAACCAATCCTTTGCACTCTGCAGTACATGTGGATCAATGAAAATAAATTGCCTCGCCAGACCAAAAGACCTCAGGACGAAGGTAGTGAGCTTGGCCATGGAGAAGTTGACAAACTGAACTTACAAACTGCTGGTGCCATAGATCATACATGCACACGCACACACTAGAACAGCATAAAACGCACCAGGTGTTCGATTCATCGTAACCAAATGTGCTGTATGAACCGTCACTGTAGTTCAGTTGTCCTTGGTATCCTTTTCAGGTCAAAAACCACACGGAAATTGGTCAGGAAGTGTGATCGACAGTCTGACACAATCAATGGTTATACTAGCAGGACTAAACCTCCTTGTAATTTAGTCTTCAACATTTTAAAGGTGGATCTGCTCATCCATACCACTTTGAAGGTAGCCCGTAGCTGTCTGTCGAATGGCTGCTTGAAGTTGCTCTGTGGCTTCCAGGTAAAGCAGGATGTAAATATTGGGAGCAAGAACGATCATATTCTGTTCTCCACAGCCATATGGCATTTGTAATAACCCATCTAGATTCTTCAGGGCACGACCCATTACGTCTCCTACAAGAGGGAAAACAACCTACATCAGAAATGTTATTCTGCCAATCACCACGTGTCAGTTTCTGCTCCGTGAAATGTTTTACCAAGGACTGAAACGGAGCATCTGGCTGATCCCTGAACCACATTTGTTGGAAACGTCAGAGTCACGTCTTCAGAAAGAATGTTTCCTGCAGACCGAACACAATGGATCAGCTTTGAGCACCAGGCGAATATTTGGCTGTACAAGAATGCATTTGGGAATCACCAAGTGCAAAACCCACCCTTTGGACACAGTAACCAACTGTGGGTGTTTGTCCTTTCAACTCCTTCAGGCTATAAAACAGTAAACGGTACAGCAGCATGAGCGCCATGATCAAACTCCAGAAAGCTGGTTAACACTTACCAGAACAAGTAGACTTCGTCAATGCGTCCCCTCGTTGGCACAGTTACGGCCTCAGTGCCACATGAAGTCCGGGATGGTTCAGCTGAAGCACTGACCGTTACATTAACGTGTCCTGCAGTGACAGACAGGAAGCAAGCAACACCTCATACACAAATTTAGGGAATCAGACAATCAAATACAGACAGAGTACAGAAGCCGTAAACACCCATTTAAAGGTCTTTCTCCCATTGGCACAGAGACAGGATGAAGGCGGCTCATTAATTGGTCCAAGAGTAAAGGCCAAGGAAGAAGCTGGAGTCACTTTAACCTGCCAACAAAATGCATATGGAGTGCAGAAACACAAGACCTTCTCTATACAGATCCATTATATAAATAAAACCCATACCATGATGCACTCAAAAGACTCTCCACGGATGGAGTAAGGCAGGGAGAGCTCCAGGAAGAAGGGCTGGAAGACAGTCAGCTGAACTGGAAGAGCCAAGCCAAAACCTTTGGAGGACAGGCAGAACGCCTCCGTCTCCCATGTGGTGATGGTGTCAGGAACCTTCAGAGGAACTCTTGTGGATCCAGTGCCACTGAAGGACAGCAGAAAAGCGAAATAAGTGGAACAGTAGTAGTAAAAACTGTAGGCAAGTGGCTTTAGATGGAACAATATTCTTCACTAACTCCACTTGAGCAAGCTGCCAGATCCAGGTTTCTGGCAAAAGTCCTGACGGTCACGTCAAAGGAGTGCTTGACTCCAGCATTTTCTGCTTCCAGAGGAGCAGCAGCCGGAGCCACACCAAAAGCAACTGCATCATTCCTTTCAAAGGCTAAAAAGGAGCAATTAAGCACACGTTCTTGCTTTCTGCTTGCACTTTAGCTCTCTAGCTATAAAAGGATCTCAAAAGGTCCCCTTTTTTGCATTTATTAAACTAGAACACACAAATTTACTGATCCACAGAGATAAGGAATAACCTCCCATAACTCAATTCACCATGTCATGCAGAAATCACTTAAGGAAAGAACGGCCTATCTGTATAAGCTTACCTCTAGGGAAGTTGTGATAGTCCTTGCACCGAAGGGCTAATGCAGCGATATTTGCTGCGATCTTCATTCACACGCTCTGTCAGAGTAAGAGGTCAAAACATGGACTTCAAAATCTGCGAGTATATTATTCAGTGACTAAATGGTCATGAATGGTTTTCTACCTTGAAGGTTGTGTAGGCTTCACTTATAGGAATAGGTCGATGGGGTTGAAAACTTATACACTCTGGTTCATCTTCAACACTGTATGGGTAAACGGATCGCATCGGGAGCAAGTCGAACACCTGGGACCATGAAACAACGTTAGTTAGTGCATTGTCGAATTAATGCACTAATGTTTGTTTACTAAAACTGCTATAATGACCACCACATCATAATAGCTTAGGTTTGTCCAATAGACAGCAGAACTCAAATAAAATTTCAGTTCATTCTGGTTCTCAAATCCGATTGGTTGAGAACCGTGAGATATTGTACTGGCACTGCTACAGGAACACCCTTTCACAATTTTGTATCACTCCACTTGTTCTAGCACGGTCTTTTTTTTTTTTTATTCACTGAGCCAATTGTAGAGTACATTAGTCAATATAAGAAACATCTAGCTTCGCGGTCTCTCGCTCCCATTTGGATGCACGTCTTGCCGCATTGCTTCTCTTATAACCTTATTATTTCTCACTAATAACCTAACTGAAGCAGCACATGCCCTTGATACGAATTCTAAAAAAAGTGACATGTTTAACTGTCAACTTGAGCTTTGAATCGGTGGCGGAAGTAGCTCCGCACAAGAGGGTTTTATTAGGCGCTCCGTTGTTTCTCATTTAATTACACATGTTCCTTCAAACTGTTGTATAAACGCAATCACTCGACTGATATCGGCTCTATATCAGCAGCTGTGATTGCCTCTGGCCTAATCACAGCCATACTGATATAGAACTGGTATCGCGCTCGTACTCAAGTGATATTGCCAATATACATTCCTGCACATGTATACCATTTTAGGACTCAAACGTCTTCCTGGCTCCATGATCCGGACACTTTGATCAACAGCGCTGAGGCCACACAGGGATCCTGCTTGAGCAGAGACGGTCAAAGTGTTTTCCTCACCAGGAATGGCAGTAGCTGGAGAAAACTGCAGAGACACCTGGAACATCAAGCTACTACACTTAGGACATGTCACTGCTTCCATGATGTGAAAGATGCTAGTGCTCGTCACACCTCGTTTTGGAAACACATTTCTGTGTCAAAGGATGCACTAGCAGCAACTACATTCTCACTGGGTAGAACACAGAAAGCCAGAATCTGCACTACTGGAGCCATATCAACTGCACCGAAGGGCTAATGCAGCGATATTTGCTGCGATCTTCATTCACACGCTCTGTCAGAGTAAGAGGTCAAAACATGGACTTCAAAATCTGCGAGTATATTATTCAGTGACTAAATGGTCATGAATGGTTTTCTACCTTGAAGGTTGTGTAGGCTTCACTTATAGGAATAGGTCGATGGGGTTGAAAACTTATACACTCTGGTTCATCTTCAACACTGTATGGGTAAACGGATCGCATCGGGAGCAAGTCGAACACCTGGGACCATGAAACAACGTTAGTTAGTGCATTGTCGAATTAATGCACTAATGTTTGTTTACTAAAACTGCTATAATGACCACCACATCATAATAGCTTAGGTTTGTCCAATAGACAGCAGAACTCAAATAAAATTTCAGTTCATTCTGGTTCTCAATCCGATTGGTTGAGGAACCGTGAGATATTGTACTGGCACTGCTACAGGAACACCCTTTCACAATTTTGTATCACTCCACTTGTTCTAGCACGGTCTTTTTTTTTTTTATTCACTGAGCCAATTGTAGAGTACATTAGTCAATATAAGAAACATCTAGCTTTGCGGTCTCTCGCTCCCATTTGGATGCACGTCTTGCCGCATTGCTTCTCTTATAACCTTATTATTTCTCACTAATAACCTAACTGAAGCAGCACATGCCCTTGATACGAATTCTAAAAAAAGTGACATGTTTAACTGTCAACTTGAGCTTTGAATCGGTGGCGGAAGTAGCTCCGCACAAGAGGGTTTTATTAGGCACTCCGTTGTTTCTCATTTAATTACACATGTTCCTTCAAACTGTTGTATAAACGCAATCACTCGACTGATATCGGCTCTATATCAGCAGCTGTGATTGCCTCTGGCCTAATCACAGCCATACTGATATAGAACTGGTATCGCGCTCGTACTCAAGTGATATTGCCAATATACATTCCTGCACATGTATACCATTTTAGGACTCAAACGTCTTCCTGGCTCCATGATCCGGACACTTTGATCAACAGCGCTGAGGCCACACAGGGATCCTGCTTGAGCAGAGACGGTCAAAGTGTTTTCCTCACCAGGAATGGCAGTAGCTGGAGAAAACTGCAGAGACACCTGGAACATCAAGCTACTACACTTAGGACATGTCACTGCTTCCATGATGTGAAAGATGCTAGTGCTCGTCACACCTCGTTTTGGAAACACATTTCTGTGTCAAAGGATGCACTAGCAGCAACTACATTCTCACTGGGTAGAACACAGAAAGCCAGAATCTGCACTACTGGAGCCATATCAACGCTAACAGATAGGTGGACCGACACGGATCCACTTGTGACCATATCAGAAGCCCTCATGGTGATAACCTCTGGATAAGACCTGACAAAAGAAACGGGTGCATAAATAGGTGCTGGACAGACCATTGACGCAAGAGGAGAATTTATAAAAAAAAAAATAATAATAATAAATACCCCACACACAGATGTCAGCTCACCATATAGATGTCAGTACTGTAGCCGCCAGACTCTCCAACAAATGAACACTTCACGGTTATAGGAAACACAGCATCACACTTGAGTGGTTGCTCGAACTTTACTGTACTCAGTGCACTAATCGTTGGGTTGTTGGAAGAACCAAGTTGGAGAAGCTGAACAACCCTCCTATCTGTAGCGAAGTATGCCAAATTGTAAGTATAAACAATGGCTGGAGTTGCACTTGCCTGGAGAACAAATGAATTTAGGTACATGCAAGAGAATGATTAAAAAAAAAATATATATATATATAAAATAAATAAAGCAGCAAATCTTACCACCAGATTCAGAGCCGCTTTAGCAAGCTTAACAGTGTATAGGGGGGACGTGGCCAGGCCATTCTGGTTTGTGGTCAGATTCAGCAGCATTTTGTTGGGCCAGCTGTTACCATCCAGCAGATACACCGCTTTGTTCATGATTGGAGTCCCATTGAAATGACCCACGGAGATCTGCTGGGAAAGATTGCGGTTCTGAAAGGGAACCAATGTGAAGGCTTACGCAAATGGACAAACTTTTACTTGCCTTTCCATTAATCATTTCTCCAGGTTCAAAATAATCTGGGAGGGCCAAAAACTTGACCTTGCCAACTTCAAACGTAATGGCCAGTTGCAGATTTTGTCATCACTACATCTGGGAGAAATATGAACAAGAACGCACTGAATAAACAAGTCAACTTCCTCAGAATACTAGCCACTAGTTAAAAATCAGCCCATCTCACCTGTTCCCTCCTCAGTGACATTCACAGTAACAGAAAATAAATCTTGCAGATTCTCAAATCTGGGGTTGAAAAAGAGTGACGTACTGATGGTGAGGGAGGCACAGCCAGTGTCATTCATCTGGTAGCAGAGCAAAGAAAAATCACATTCAAGTCAAGCAAGAGCACAAGAAAAGCCCTCTGCTGCAAGGCAGGAGTCACACACCCTAGCGGTTTTATTCAGGCACTGACGGGTCAACTTAGGAACCAACGTACGGACCACAACACTTCCACCAACACTTGACCAGGTACAGGCTGCCCATATGTGTATCTGGGTAACAGCACAAGAAACAAGATCAAACTGACAAGCCACAAGACGAGAGAATAAGAGTCACTCACTTGGCACAAGCCTCAACTTTCAGTCCCACATCTGCAATGCTGTACATCTGTGGTGTATTTATGGTCACATCAAGCTTGGGCAAAACTAAACCAGAAACAAAACATTTTACATTAAGACCTCAGATCTATTCTTATTGTACTGTTGCATACCGTACACAATGACTTGCCGTATTTTTTCACCTCAAACCTGGGAGGTAATTCTCTCGCCAATGAAAGCTCTGTGTGTACATCCCAACCTGAGCTTCGGGGTTTAACTTGTGAGAAAGCTCCAATATCCACCTTGAGGTAACATTTGCCCACTGACCGATCCGGTTATTAAGATTGTCCTATAAAAACAAATTAACAGCTCAGGGAGGGGAGGGGGAAAAAAAAACCATTTCAAAGACTTGCTCAAGAGCAAATTCTCACCTCTACTACCACCAAACTGTACTGTAAGACAGTGTAATTCTAGGCATTTAAAAGCACAAACATGCTTATGTAGAAAAAAATAATAATTGCAGTGTGAGGTGCTCAAGTTGGTGCACTTTTCACAATTGTTCAGATCACTCACTATGACGAAAGATCATGCCTTACCATTTGATCAAAAGGCACATATTTGGCATCCATGGTGACAACTGAAATGAACTGCAAAACGAGACTACAATAAACTCCCATTCATTACATAATGCACTTGAAATGATCAGAACTTGCAATATAATGGGCTTTCTACAGCTGATATTTATCCAAGCGTCATTTGTAGCTCACCCGCTTGTCCTGGATTATAGATAGGTTTCTGTTTGAATGAAAGTCAAAGGCAGGTAACGTCTGAACATGACTTTCCTCTCTTCAGTCACTTTGAAGACTCTCCCTTTAACTTCCACCTGAAGCTTCTGCAACAATTCTCCATCTACTTGAGGAGCCTATAGAGAAATGCCCATTTTATGTACAACAAACCAGATTTAAAAAAAATTCTACATCATGACGACAGACCTGGAAACTAAAGCATCGGTGAAACGCCATCCGAGAGCTCTGCTGCACAAGTGGTGTGATCACATTTCTCTCATCAAGCAGAGAAATGGTCATTGTGAGTTTCTCTTGGGGTTTCAGAAGACTTGCACACAATGTGGCTTCAGAACCGGACTCAATCACTCCAGGAAACGTCACTATAAATAACCTGTGAAAACATAGGTTCAAAATCAGGTCAGAACATGGTTGAACGGTCACAGAAAGTGGCTGCCCGGTTTATAAAGTCCAAATATTTAACCAGCTAGTTAGAATACGTTTGATGGAAAAAAGGATTTGATGTTCAGGACATAGTAACAGTAATTAAGCTATGTCCCCTGAGGGCGTATTACCCCACAGACTAGGTTTGAAAATAGTCACTTAAAAAAATAAATAAATAAAACTTGAACATACTCGCTAGCTACATGCCTTACTGTTGTCATACCATATATAACTGATGTTCTACTAAACAAGCTTTAAAACACTTTCCTCTCTGCTGAAAATGAGAATTTACTGTGAAATCCATTTTCATCACCAGAGTAAGCCTCATGAGGAATACTTCTACATCACGCTTGTCAACTTAGTCCATAGTTACCAACAAAAATGTAGCTTGACTATCTTCAGTGGTTATTTTGGAAAAAAAGTGGTGGGGCATACAATTAAAGCTCTGGTGCTTCTTGCCATCTTTAAGTTAAGCAATTCAAACAGCATCAATTACTAGACATAAGGATGCGTCTGTTCACTCCAAAGACCGTTTAATAGTCTAGTAACGTTACTTACGGCCCTGATATCCGCTCAACAACCTCCGGCTCTAATATCGGTCCATGATCAACAGCGATCGGCCCTGATCTCCTGCCATCAACAGCAAAGAAGAAAAGGGCTAAAATGAGCCCCTTCCCAACACAAATATCCATTACAGCCATGAAGAGCGATCATCCAAGTCCAGACAGAAATCGAGCACCTCTTTTCAAATATTTAATAATTGTATTCAAGGAAATGCACATTTTTGTTTCGTGACAGGGTATGGACGTTACGTTGTCAACAGTAAAAGTGAAATTCCTGTATTCTTTGTCACAATGTAACCTGTGACTTACAGTGAGTTCAAGTCCTCCTGGGACGTTCGTACTTACGAGTTGACAAGTCGTAATTAGACGTCAGGTGCGTTCAAGTCAGTTTAGTCGGCACAAGATGGCAGAGTACCTTTTAATAAATTACAAGAAAATACAACAGGGCCTGCATTTTTTTTTACTTGGATTTCAGCTGCGTAACAAGAACATGACCAATTTAGGTTTATACAATTAAACTATCAATTTAAACAAAAATTTACCGTCAACTACAGACGTTGCATCCATCAATTCCGCCATTTTTCTCATTGACACGCCCCCAACTCGGAAACTTGGGGCTTAAGAAAATTTTGAGTTTCCCCACTCGTAATAATGACTTTATAATTGTATTCAAGGAAATGCACATTTTTGTTTCGTGACAGGGTATGGACGTTACGTTGTCAACAGTAAAAGTGAAATTCCTGTATTCTTTGTCACAATGTAACCTGTGACTTACAGTGAGTTCAAGTCCTCCTGGGACGTTCGTACTTACGAGTTGACAAGTCGTAATTAGACGTCAGGTGCGTTCAAGTCAGTTTAGTCGGCACAAGATGGCAGAGTACCTTTTAATAAATTACAAGAAAATACAACAGGGCCTGCATTTTTTTTTACTTGGATTTCAGCTGCGTAACAAGAACATGACCAATTTAGGTTTATACAATTAAACTATCAATTTAAACAAAAATTTACCGTCAACTACAATGCTGTGCTATGATCAACAAAATTACAGGGTTGTTTTATAAACTAAATGTTAACTGAAATATGTGCAATATGAATACAATAAAAAGACATACTTTAAATGAAAATGAGAAATGTTGCCTTGTCAGCTAGCTAAAATAATAAGCAACAAGTTAAAATCTGAAAATTCAATAAATGCATTACACAATTAACTAATTCTTAATAAATACAGTGATATTACTACTAAAATGACACAAACAGACAACGAAATATCTACAACTTAAAATAAACAATGGAAAATATTAAAACCAATTCAAAATCTTAATAAATACTATAATACTATTATTAAAAATGTCAAAAAAAGAAAAAGAAAATGGAAAATATATGAATTAAATCTAATTCAAAATATGAATAAAAATGAAATGTACTATAATTGTCACACCGCAGGACTGTTTGTTGTGTTTTCACTCCCCATGTGCTCTGTGACCTAGATTCTGTCTGTGTCTGATTGTAGCTGTGTCTCATTCAGAAGGCTGCGTCCTCCGGAGGTCGCATTCGAAGGCTGCATACGTCATCGAGGCTGTCTCATTTCAGAAAAGCAAGTAGGACACTCCGAATGCGACCTTCGAATGCGACCTTCTTTCACAGGAGTTCGGAGGATGCATGAGGTGTATCCTTCGCTGCTACAGATAACCCACAATTCTTTGCGTCGCCGTGAACAACCGTTGTTAAGTTGAAAAATGCAGGCGCCGGCAGATGTAACGTACACACAAGCGCAGATGTGGTGTTTATAACTTACCTTAATTCGCCTCGGTAAAAACGGATAAACTTTGTTTTTAATATCCTCCTCCTTTTTTTCTCTAATTGATGCCTGCTGTACGTACGCTGCAGCTCCTCAAACATTGAACAAAATATAACAAGTAAAAGCATTTTTTTTTTCAAAATACTTTCCAAATTTAGAAATAAATTTCCTTCATTTAAGTAGTGTGAGAGCGCAACGATGCTCTAAATGTGTTGGCATAGCAACGCGAAACTTCCGGTTTCCTTTTCCGCCTGTCCTACGAAGGCCGTCTCGTTTAATTCTAGGTTGAGGACACTTCGTATATGCATCCTACAGAGGACTCGACCTCCAGAGGGTGCAGCCTTCTAAATGAGACACAGCTTGTGTCATCATGTTCAGGTGTGTCTCCTCAATTATCATCCCTATATAAGTTCCTATTCCTATTCAGTTCAGTGATTCTTTGTCCGGTCTTGTCGATGTGTATGTCTGTATTACCCTGGTGTGTGTATGCTACTTCCCTGCTATGGATTACTCGTATGTGGATTATTAAAGAACAGTTTATTGTTATATTCTTCGTGTTTGTGCTTCTCTCCCGCAACACACCCGTGACAATAATAGTATCAGTGACACAAAAATAACACTGCTCCTGTGTTTACAGCTGGGATTTAATTTCTCTTTTCTTAAAGTTGTTTGTTTTTCATATTAAAAATATTTATACCTTTTTGTTCATAATATCAGGAATTTATTATACATTTTATGAATTTTCTTCCATTATTATTATTGTGTGAAGAGCTGCTGGATAAGAGTGTGTGCAAAATGAATACAATAAAATGACAAACTAAATGAAAATGAGAAATGTTGCCTTGTCAGCTAGCTAAAATAAATAAAAATCTGAAAATCTACATAAATTGTAAAAAATAATACAATTACAAACATTTAAAAAAATGATAAAAACATGGAAAAATACAAAAAAGTTCAACTAAAATTGAAATTAAAATATAAAAATCGTTCAAAATCTTAAAAAATACTATAATACTACGACTAAAATGACACAAACACTCAACAACATCACTAAAACAAACTATATGGGGCGGTTTCCCGGACAGGGTTTAAATTAAGACAGGAGTAGGCTTATTCTAGAATAGTTAATCATGGTTTAAAAAAGTCTTTCTGAAACACAGATTAAGTACAGATTACTAACTCCAGTGGCCTCATTTATCAACAGTGTGCATAATGAGTACAACAGCAGATGTGTGCGTAATGAGTACGTAAGAACAGTTTCACGCAAAGTGTGGGATCTACCAACGTGTACTTATACGTAGAAATGTGTGTAAATATAAGCACACCTCTGAGCATGCTTATGCAGAGAATCTAGTGGTAGAATAGCGACACTACTCATAAAAAGCATTTAAAGGTGGAGTAAGCGATTTTTCAAAAACACTTTAGAAAACGATTCGGGTCGAATAGCAAAACAAACTTGTAGCCAATCAGCAGTAAGGGGCGTAACTACTCAAGATGTATGCAACAGCTAAAGTCTGTCTAGTACACTGGACGCGACAAAGCGACCTTTGAAAATCATTTGAAATTTGTGTCAATACGTCATGAATGGAATGCAGCAGCAGTTTTGCTTTGTTTCACAGAACTAATCCGTTGCCTGGGTTGCGTACGTATGTGTGGGGTGGAGCTATCAAAATAGGGGCGAGACACTTTTGGGATAGGGGCGTGTTTGTTTTGGTGATTTTAAATGTCCACCTTTTAGAGTGTCACAGTATGCATTAAGCATTCCACATACAGTGGGGAAAAAAAGTATTTAGTCAGCCACCAATTGTGCAAGTTCTCCCACTTAAAAAGATGAGAGAGGCCTGTAATTTTCATCATAGGTATACCTCAACTATGAGAGACAAAATGAGAAAAAAAATCCAGAAAATCACATTGTAGGATTTTTTATGTCCTCTGTTTCCTTTAGATATAAAACACTCAATTTATCATGTGTCTGGTTTTTAACAGACAAGTTGCGTAATTGGTGTCAAACCCTATATAAGACAGCTGTGACAAATGTTTGGTAAGACCTGCCAAAAAATGTGCTGCGCAGAGGATGGGTCATTTTTGTGTGCAGAGCCGCTGGATGGTTGTGTGCGTCAGGATAAGAGTGTGTTCCTCTTAGACTCCTCTGATCAACCACTGGGAATCAAACTACAGAGTATTCAAGAGGTTATTAACCAGGTAAACTTTAACACAAACTCACACACTTAACACACACCCATACTGAAAGTCACAGCTGTGTTAAAACTGTGTGTGTGTTCAGGACAAACACTGTCTGCTTCAGCTGGGCTTGAATCATGTGGAGAGTCTCCTGAAGCAGAGCATCTATCCCATCATCATCTACATCAAACCCAAAGACAAGAAGGGACGCAAGTTCAGGAGCGTATCCGGATCTGTCTGTCTCTCGGCATTGTAGTCACAACATCAGCCCAACCTCGAGCTCTTGATATCACGCAAACATTAAACCCCAGTGAAACCTGTGTGTGTTTCAGAAAGCTGTTATTGGGCCACAGAGAGGAGGACCTGATGAAGGCATGTCAGATGGAGGAGCTGCAGCTGGAGACTCTTCCTGTGATGTTCAGTACGGTGGAGCCGAACGCGTGGAGCTGCACGGACGAGCTGCTGGCCGTCATACGCAGCACCATCCTGAGGCAGCAGAGCGCCGTGGGGTGGCTGGAGCAGGAGCGCCTCCAGTAGAGACTCATCCTGACGTGTTTCACACTTACTGTTGTTTAGGATTGGTTATGAGACAGATGGTTAATGAACACACTGTCATATAGTGGTTACATCTCAAATATTCCATAATGTGAATCCTTTCATTTGAATT
>NW_015507141.1:23079-24253 GCF_001515645.1 Sinocyclocheilus grahami
CTGTAGCTGAGGGGGCAAACATCCAGCTCTCAATCGAGAGGGAGCTCAACCTACAGCATGTTCCAATGGTGGAACAGCTAGCAGTTATTTAGCTGAGGGAGCAACACACCCAGTTCTCAAATCGAGAAGGGGGCTCGACCTGCAGCATGTTCCAAAGCTGGAACCGCTAGCAATAATTTACTTAGCTGTGGGAGCAACACACCTAGTTCTCAGTCGAGAAGGGGGCTCGACCTACAGCATGTTCCAATGCTGGAACGGCTAGCAGTAATTTACCTTAGCTGAGGGAGCACAAACCCAGCTCTCAACGAGAGGGGGCTCGACCTGCAGCATGATTGTAAAATCAGAAGGGTAAGCGTACTGCAAGCTAGCCAAACACTCAGTGCATCAGGGAGGCAGAGGAAGGGCCTAATTCACCTGATGCTGCTGGTTCCAGGTGCTCTGGAGAAACAGAGAACTCAAACTTCTCATGTGAGAGGAGAACTCCGAATTCAGAGGAATAGCGTTGCTCATTCCAGGTAACCCTTTGATAAAAAGTGGAGCACTGCCCAATACTACCACGAGGACAGCCCATGGAGCGAGGAATCCAACTCCTCAGAGAGTATTAACGCTCGAAAGAAAACACCATACTCACAATAAACCTCAATGGTGAGGGGAGCGATGCTTCCAGAGTGTGTCGACAGAGACACACTAGTTGAGTGGAGCCCAAGGTACCGGGGTCTAAACCAACTCAGAGAAAGGGAACGAGGCTCATAATGCGTAACCCTTACCATCCAGGATTTCAGAAAAGTGGGCAAAGCATAACGTGCACACTTACCACTTATGTGGATTTTAAAAAGTGGGCAAAGCATAACGTGCACACTTACCACCTATGTGGATTTTAGAAAGTGCGCAAAGCATAACGTGCACACTTACCACTTATGTGGATTTTTAGAAAGTGCGCAAAGCTTAACGTGTGTAATTACCATAGTATGGATTTAAGAGTTTTCCAACCATCTGCTCACAGATACCTGGAAGTACTGAGCCAAACGGGAGAGGCAAACTCAAATACAACCCTCTAAGGTGAGGGGAGCACTGCCTGAGACAGCATTACACAAGGTTCTCGCAAATGCCACCTATACTTCCCGCTCGATGCCTCAGCAAGAGGGGATATCCTGGTGATCGGGAGGCCCCTCAG
>NW_015507141.1:24605-26250 GCF_001515645.1 Sinocyclocheilus grahami
CCGGTTTCTGAACCCAGCAGAGGGGGTGCTCATCGAGGACCTACCCTAGAAAAAGGACAGAAACACACAGGTCCTGGGAAACACTGCAAAGAAAGCTAGCAGAAGGATATACACAACCACCAGCGCATTAAATACACACACGTATACAGGCGCATCTCAATAAATTAGAATGTTGTGGAAAAGTTCATTTATTTCAGTAACTCAAATTGTGAAACTCGTGTATTAAATAAATTCAATGCACACAGACTGAAGTAGTTTAAGTCTTTGGTTCTTTTAATTGTGATGATTTTGGCTCACATTTAACAAAAACCCACCAATTCACTATCTCAACAAATTAGAATACTTCATAAGACCAATAAAAAAAATGTAGTGAATTGCTGGGCTTCTGGCATAGATTCTCTATGGGGTTCAGGTCTGGTGAGTTTGCTGGCCAGTCAAGCACACCAACACCATGGTCATTTAACCAACTTTTGGTGCTTTTGGCAGTGTGGGCAGGTGCCAAATCCTGCTGGAAAATGAAATCAGCATATTCAAAAAGCTGGTCAGCAGAAGGAAGCATCATTTTCTGCAATACTGAGTCCTCGCTCCATCCTCTACCCAAGACCCTGACAGTCTCTGATCCTCCAACCGAGATAGGCCAGGACCCCTTGGGTTGTTCGGGCTCAGACCTGGACCTTTGTAAAGGCAGCTGAGCGCGCCTTTGCCCGCACTGAGTTACCTCATTAGGAGAAAGGCCCTCGCCTTTATCCAGGTCTTTCAGCAGGCCAGCCTGATATGCTTGGGGCATCACCATCGTGTGCAATGAAGCGACAGCCCGACCTGCTGCTGCTGCTGCGTATGCCCTGGCATTAGAGCGAGATGTCAAGGAGGGAGTCTTAAAAGAGGACGTTCAAAGGAAGGCTCACCTGAGCTGGAGGGTTATGGCCAGAAAAATAATTTATTTTATATGTATATATATATATATACTGTATATACACAGTATATATATAATTAAATTACTTCAGTCTGTGTGCATTGAATTTATTTAATACACAAGTTTCACAATTTGAGTTGAATTACTGAAATAAATGAACTTTTCCACGACATTCTAATTTATTGAGATACACCTGTATATATTTTTATAAATATATATATATATTTTATTTTTTTCACCCGCTTCACGGCAAGTAAAGCCTCGCCGTTGCGCGATCCATAACTTTTGAAAGCTCATCACACGCAGGGCAGGAGGATTGGGAAAGCTCAGCCTCAGCTTTTTGCCTTCCTCAGACATTTTCCTGCTTTCCAGCAGAGCACTGGCCCCTGGATCAGACAATGTTAATGAAATAACGTCATCCTCCAGTGGCTCACTCCCGTCCACAGCTGACGATCGCGAGAGGGAAAACCCCTCTTCAAACTCATCGACCAGATCCACATGCGATCCCCACGAGTTCATTCTCCTCCGTGCCTCAGCAGCGGCGGATCCTGAATCGCGGGAAGCAGATGGCTGCCCCTCTTTCCTCGAAAAGAGAGACAAACGAGAGCGGAGCTTTTTCCTTGAAAAAAACGCTCACGGTGCACGCCGATTGCCCCCTCGGAGACATCGCGTGCATGCTCTTTGCCCAAACAAATAACGCATAGATTGTGTGTGTCATCAGATGTTAAACAA
>NW_015507141.1:26615-31825 GCF_001515645.1 Sinocyclocheilus grahami
TTCACCCGCTTCACGGCAAGTAAAGCCTCGCCGTTGCGCGATCCATAACTTTTGAAAGCTCATCACACGCAGGGCAGGAGGATTGGGAAAGCTCAGCCTCAGCTTTTTGCCTTCCTCAGACATTTTCCTGCTTTCCAGCAGAGCACTGGCCCCTGGATCAGACAATGTTAATGAAATAACGTCATCCTCCAGTGGCTCACTCCCGTCCACAGCTGACGATCGCGAGAGGGAAAACCCCTCTTCAAACTCATCGACCAGATCCACATGCGATCCCCACGAGGTCATTCTCCTCCGTGCCTCAGCAGCGGCGGATCCTGAATCGCGGGAAGCAGATGGCTGCCCCTCTTTCCTCGAAAAGAGAGACAAACGAGAGCGGAGCTTTTTCCTTGAAAAAAACGCTCACGGTGCACGCCGATTGCCCCCTCGGAGACATCGCGTGCGTGCTCTTCGCCCAAACAAATAACGCATAGATCGTGTGTGTCATCAGATGTTAAACAATGACAACACGGATGCACATATCCTCTAAACGCTTTACTCGTGCTCGCCATAATGATATGAAAAGAGATCACTCTTACCACAGAAATGCACGTTTCAAACAAAACAGTCAATGAAGACGAAGAAGAGGATGATGTGTTCTCCCGGTGCCTATTTATACTATAGTCGCACTGGTAGTGATATCATGGCTGTCGCTGGCCAACATGTTGTTCGTGTTTTTTTCAATGTATGCTTCAGACACGGGTCACGACGAGGCGTTCCCCATAGCGACCCCTAGAGGACGCAGTTCGAAGTTCCCATGAAAGGGAACTGCATGCCTACATTCATGCAGTGTTTGGGATTGACAGCTGTATTTACTGTCAGGTGTTACAATAGAAAATGTTTCTGATATTGATCAAATCTGTGATCCATCTGTTGTGTTTGTGTTTCTATCAATCAATTCAAGTCATTCCTGAGGCCCATAAATATGTAGTTTGAGATGACTGTGAAGCAGCTCATGTTTGGATCTGCTCGCAGATATCATGATCATCTCTAGCATCAACACGCTCCACTCGTGGGCCGCATTGGGTGGAGATCCAAGCTGAGAGAATAAGACCATCTTTTAGATAAACACTTACATCTGAAGCACCTTGGGATTTTACAAGTCATCTTAAAACACATACAAACCAGGAACGGATCTGCTGTGAAGCCAGACAGGAGTTTAGAGGCATGTTAGTACTTTTGCTCCTTTGTATCTCTTGTTTTAACCATCATCCGTCCTTTCCGAACCTATAACAAAAGTGTCCCTCGCGTGTCAAAATGACCCGAAGGCCAAAAAATGACACTCATTTTATTTTTGGTCCAGAATTCTATCAATCAATTCAAGTCATTCCTGAGGCCCATAAATATGTAGTTTGAGATGACTGTGAAGCAGCTCATGTTTGGATCTGCTCGCAGATATCATGATCATCTCTAGCATCAACACGCTCCACTCGTGGGCCGCATTGGGTGGAGATCCAAGCTGAGACAATAAGACCATCTTCTAGATAAACACTTACATCTGAAGCACCTTGGGATTTTACAAGTCATCTTAAAACACATACAAACCAGGAACGGATCTGCTGTGAAGCCAGACAGGAGTTTAGAGGCATGTTAGTACATTTGCTCCTTCGTATCTCTTGTTTTAAACAAGTTCTCTATAAAGCAAACAAAACAATGCAAATGAAAAAACACTTTATACAGACACTTCATATTTAATATTGGTATTTGATGATTTGTAAATTGGATTTTAACAGTATACTTTAAAAAAAATATTTGCAATTGGTTGTAAAGGCTTTTTGATGGATGTTTGGCCTGAGTTCTTGTTGTACTGAAATACAGTTTTGACCAGCAGGCATCACCAGCGTGACAGTGAATAATTTTGCGAAGCAACTGGTTCAATTGATTCAAAGCTTTGGAAAGGGTAATTTCTCCCATCACACTCTTATAAGGTGTTTCACAAAGCTGCTTTTCTCTTTCAAAGTTTTATTATTATTATTATTTCTGTCAGGACCACTATCGTCAAAGATGATTGACAATTAGCATACAGAGAACTTTGGTCATTTGTCCCTGCATGCAGTATCCGGTCACTGAAACGGAACCTTTTTAAACTACTGCCAAGGTGAAGATGTTCAGAAACTCCGGTTTCACTGGCTTCACAACACCGTGACTTGGGTTTTTTTGGCTTGTGATGTTGGTGGGCACTTATTTCCTCTGGCCAATTACAGACTTGCCTCATGTAAATGTGGTTTTATGGTCAGGTTTATATGCCACCTGCTGGTTTGGCATGCATTTGACAGCGCTTAAAGTGTGTGTGGAATGAATCTTTATTTTTTTTGGTAAACCCATGTAATAAAAATACACATGTACGTGTGGACTAGGCCTAAAGCAGGTGTCAAACTCTGTTCCTGGAAGTCCCCAGCCCTGCAGAGTTTGGTTCCAACCATGCTCCAACACATTCAGTGTAGGCTTCAAATAAGCCTAAAGGACTTGTTTAGCTGGATGAGGTGTTTAGAGTTTAATCTGAACTCTGCTGGGCTGTGGTCCTCCAGGAAGGAGTCTGACATCACCGATCTAAAGCCACTTGGCCTCGACTTGCCTCTCCTGGCCCACTTTATCTTTCAGTGTCCTTTTTTCTTCAGAAACACTGGATCCACAAAAGTTACTCTAAGGTTCCTGACACCATCACCACATGGGAGACTGAGGCGTTCTGCCTGTCCGCCAAAGGTTTTGGCTTGGCTCCTCCTGTTCAGCTGACTGTCTTCCAGCCCTTCTTCCTGGAGCTCTCCCTGCCTTACTCCATCATCCGTGGAGAGTCTTTTGAGCTGAAGTTCACGGTCTTCAACTATCTGTCCAAGTGCATCATGGTCTGGATTCATATTTATTATGGTAATAGGAGTTTGTGTGACTTTATAATTGTTAGATGTGCAAGCTGATAGTGTCACCTTGCTTTGAGTATCTTTCACAGTAAGCTGTAGCTGGTTGTAACTGTTAGAATACTATACTTTCAGTGGCTCGTGCTTTTGGCTGAGTTCCCTAGTGCTCATGCGTGTCAAGTTGACTTCCTGTTCCTTTTTCACTTTCAGGTGATGTGTTTGAGACCACCATACATGCCTCCCTGTCCATGATTGTGCTTCATTTCTGGCTATAGGATGCATGAATGAAATAAAACTCCTCTTAAATCAGTCATTGCTTGCCTCTTTTGAACATCTGACATGTTTTTACCGCTGGACATCTCAAACTTGCACTGTTCTTGCATGGATTTTTTTTTTTTTAATACAATGGCTTATCTTGGGCTGTGAGCGCTCTTGCTTGCCATGTCTTGCAGAAACTTTCTTATTTAAAAAAACAAACAAATTCAAGCTTGTACAAACGTTCATTCAAATTTGTCTGTCTTGCATAAACCAATGTAGCCAATATCTTTAGCAAATATAGTTTCATGGCTTTATTTTTAATGACAAAAATACTGAATCAAAATACTATATTCATGCTAAAATAGCACTGCAGCTGTGATTGGTTCATTCAGACAAACCCTGAGAAAATTAACAAGTGTCATGACAAACAAAATTAAAGGAACAACTTTACAATGAAAAGCTCAAATAACAGGATTTTTATTAGACTCCTTGTACCTGGCCAATGATTGCGGTTCATTCTGAAGAGGTGTCCGTCGGATCAGGTGTTCGTCTCAGTTGTTGTACGGCTGAAGTGGCTCATTTCTCACTGCAGTGGTGGACCGAACCGAATGCACTCAAATACCTTAAACCAAGAGCGTGCATAAATTGAGAAATTTGGTCCGATAAACAGAAGATTGACTTTAGACATTAGTTTCTGTTGTCTGATTCAGTGATTTGGTTGTCTTGGATCTCTCGTGTCAGGTTACACTTGTTTACTTAACTCTAGTATCCGTCCTTTGACCAGCGCAGACTTGTTCTATATGCGCGTGAACCTTGACCTGTCAACCACTGGAAGACAAGCCTGCAACCTTCGATATTTATAGGTAGATGCCTCATTCAACAGCTCCAAGCATGGCCATCTTGCAACTGTCAACTTGACGTCATTCACCATAATGAAGATGCAGCAAATCTGCACAGCCGATGGTTGTAAAAACGGCTGGGATATAAATTCCCGATGAAACTGGATAACCTTTCACAGGTGAGACCTGGTCCGTGTCCGAAATCGCATACTTGCCTTATATTCGGCTGTCTTTCATTTTATAAATAAAAATGCAATTACAATTCCCAACCGCTAGATGGCAATTGTAGCCCTACTGAGACATGATTAATGGCAATGCAAGACGTGAGAGTTAGAGATCAGTGTTGTGTTTTGAATTTTTTTAACATGAGAGAGCACTAAGTTTACTTGTCGGAGAGCAGCGGGCAAACAACAACGATAAAGGATATTACTACTTGGACTTGTATGTGTTTTCGTTTTGACATTCATTATTTATCTATATTTATATTTAGGAAGCGTGACATTTTAGTGAAGGGAGCAGATCGTAGTTGATAGTGATCCGTGACTAGGCCCACGGTTCAGCATGCATGTGTTCAGGGGATTAATTGCAAAATATAATACAGTAAATGTTTTATCATTTGTACATGTTTACAAATTCAAGGGATTTTAAAACAGCGCAAGAAGAGGCGAAAGAGCAAACAACAGAATAAACACAGCTTTGACAAAGATTAATCCACATTAATTTGTACAGTGAACACACTCAGAAGAATTGGAGAAACTGAGGAAGAGTTTTAACATCTGGAAAAGCGGTTGGAAATTGAGAAGATCCGGGCAGCAATGGTAAAAAAATAAATTAAAACTCTCCAAAACAACATTTCCTCATTAAAGCTCTCATCTTTGACAAAATCCATCATTTATTTTAATTATTATATTGAATTTATGACGGAACAATGGCTTGTTAGATACAGAGAGAGCATGAGCTAATTGAATAGAATATATTTGTCATTGTACAAGTAACGTTACAATAAGATTTATTTTGAAACTTCCAAATTTATAGAAAAGCTTAAGAATACAAATAATTTAAAATGGCAATATAAAATTATCAATTAAAAAAAAGTTTGCAGCAGTGTTAAAATAGTGCAAATAGCTCAGATGTGCAGCATTACAACCTAAACAGCACAAACAGAAAACATAATGTAATAAAACGGTAGGAGTGAATTTATTATTCCATGTACATTTGAGGTTAA
>NW_015507141.1:32360-33297 GCF_001515645.1 Sinocyclocheilus grahami
TGTCGGAGAGCAGCGGGCAAACAACAACGATAAAGGATATTACTACTTGGACTTGTATGTGTTTTCGTTTTGACATTCATTATTTATCTATATTTATATTTAGGAAGCGTGACATTTTAGTGAAGGGAGCAGATCGTAGTTGATAGTGATCCGTGACTAGGCCCACGGTTCAGCATGCATGTGTTCAGGGGATTAATTGCAAAATATAATACAGTAAATGTTTTATCATTTGTACATGTTTACAAATTCAAGGGATTTTAAAACAGCGCAAGAAGAGGCGAAAGAGCAAACAACAGAATAAACACAGCTTTGACAAAGATTAATCCACATTAATTTGTACAGTGAACACACTCAGAAGAATTGGAGAAACTGAGGAAGAGTTTTAACATCTGGAAAAGCGGTTGGAAATTGAGAAGATCCGGGCAGCAATGGTAAAAAAATAAATTAAAACTCTCCAAAACAACATTTCCTCATTAAAGCTCTCATCTTTGACAAAATCCATCATTTATTTTAATTATTATATAGAATTTATGACTGAACAATGGCTTGTTAGATACAGAGAGAGCATGAGCTAATTGAATAGAATATATTTGTCATTGTACAAGTAACGTTACAATAAGATTTATTTTGAAACTTCCAAATTTATAGAAAAGCTTAAGAATACAAATAATTTAAAATGGCAATATAAAATTATCAATTAAAAAAAAGTTTGCAGCAGTGTTAAAATAGTGCAAATAGCTCAGATGTGCAGCATTACAACCTAAACAGCACAAACAGAAAACATAATGTAATAAAACGGTAGGAGTGAATTTATTATTCCATGTACATTTGAGGTTAAAGTGTACTGGGCTACTTTTTAGTTACAGAAGCTATCACTGTGTTGTTATGAAGTCAGTTGTGGCAGACAATTTTGGAGGCAGAGACAGATTGTGGGGGG
>NW_015507141.1:33360-35619 GCF_001515645.1 Sinocyclocheilus grahami
AAATAATTCCTTTACTGGTCATTTTGAAATGTCAAACTTTGTCCGCAATTGTTAACCACCTCAATCGGTATTATATTTTAGGGTTTAAAAAAAAATTCCCTCCTGTCCAAATTCAACATGAAGGGGGGTGGTCCGCTGCAGAAAGAGGCATTTGAAAAGACTGCACGGTTCTCGGTCATTAGAGGTATGTGTATAAAACACACAACATTTACCAGAGAGCTCCTCTCTTTTTTAACACACTGAAAGGTGATACACTATATATATCTCGTTTTTGTTTTTAGTAGGCATCCAAGCAAAAGAGAATGACTCCCTGTCACAATTAGTGTAATTAAAGTAAAAAATTATGTCAAGCTTTTCTTGTGCTTTTTTTTCTTATTTGGCAGATGCTGTGATGACCAACTTCCCGGCAGCAACAGAGTTGGACTTGAGGAAAGCAGTTGGGAGGCATTTTAAACAAGAAATAAAACCAATAATTCATAATTTCCTTTAAGTTCACTGTTGGTTGTTTTATTTGTTAAAAGTAAACCAACAAAAGGGATCATCTTTTTTTTATGTTGTCATTTATCCGTAATGTTTTAATGTTACGTGTGATAACATGCTCTTGATTTGTATTAGATTTTTTTTTCTTTTAAATGTCTTAAGTTATTTCAAATATTTTATTTTTATATTTTTATTATCTTAAGTTGTTAAAAATTCCAGATTTTTTATCATAATATTTATATTTAAGTGTATTGTATTTATTCAATTTTATTTTGTCATTAATTCTTTTGTATTTTTATCATTTTGTATTGTCTTAAGTTGTGCACTTACAAATTTTATTTTTCTTAATAAAAGCTGTATATTGAATTTGTTTGGATGGATTGCCATTTTGTTGTCTATTAGACGTATATATGTAGTCATTTAATAGCGGTTTATTTGATGACTAGTCTATTCTTGTGCTATGGTTAGATGTCTTTTAAATTTTCACTGACAGCCCAAATTCAGCCTTGTTTTAGCCTAGATCCATATTCACCGTCTATTAGACGTATATACAGTATCTCACAGAAGTCAGTACACCCCTCACATTTTTGTAAATATTTTATTATATCATGTGACAACACTGAAGAAATGACACTTTGCTACAATGTAAATTAGTGAGTGTACAGTTTGTATAACAGTAAATTTGCTGTCCCCTCAAAATAACTCAACACATTTACATTTACATTTAATCATTTCGCAGAAAAGCTTAAGAATACAAATAATTTAAAATGGCAATATAAAATTATCAATTAAAAAAAAGTTTGCAGCAGTGTTAAAATAGTGCAAATAGCTCAGATGTGCAGCATTACAACCTAAACAGCACAAACAGAAAACATAATGTAATAAAACGGTAGGAGTGAATTTATTATTCCATGTACATTTGAGGTTAAAGTGTACTGGGCTACTTTTTAGTTACAGAAGCTATCACTGTGTTGTTATGAAGTCAGTTGTGGCAGACAATTTTGGAGGCAGAGACAGATTGTGGGGGGCACTAATAGGGAAAAACTTAAACTTCTGGAATAAAGAGTTTTAAAGGGTTAGTGATGGAAAACTTGCAGGTCAATGGGCATCCATATTCACCGTCTATTAGACGTATATACAGTATCTCACAGAAGTCAGTACACCCCTCACATTTTTGTAAATATTTTATTATATCATGTGACAACACTGAAGAAATGACACTTTGCTACAATGTAAATTAGTGAGTGTACAGTTTGTATAACAGTAAATTTGCTGTCCCCTCAAAATAACTCAACACATTTACATTTACATTTAATCATTTCGCAGACGTTTTTATCCAAAGCGACTTACAAATGAGAACAATAGAAGCAATCAGACCAACGAGAGAACAACAGTATACAAGTGCCATGACAAGTCTCAGTTAGTCTAGCACAGTTCACGTAGCTAGTTTTTAAAAAAAAATATATTATTAAATAATAGAATAGAATGGAATAGAACAGAATAGAATAGGTAAGTGCTAGTATTAGTTGGTCAGGTGCTGGCGAAAAAGATGTGTCTTTAGATGTTTTTTGAAAATGGCTATAGACTCTGCTGTTCGAATTGTGATCGGGAGCTCATTCCACCAGCCAGGCACAGTCCAGGAAAAGGTCCGTGACAGTGATTTTGTGCCTCTTTGGGATTGCACCACAAGGCGCCGTTCACTTGCAGAACGCAAGCTTCTGGAGGGCGCATAAGTTTGAACTAGCGAGTTTAGGTATATTGGTGCAGCGCCAGTGCTGG
>NW_015507141.1:39920-49179 GCF_001515645.1 Sinocyclocheilus grahami
GAATTTATGACTGAACAATGGCTTGTTAGATACAGAGAGAGCATGAGCTAATTGAATAGAATATATTTGTCATTGTACAAGTAACGTTACAATAAGATTTATTTTGAAACTTCCAAATTTATAGAAAAGCTTAAGAATACAAATAATTTAAAATGGCAATATAAAATTATCAATTAAAAAAAAGTTTGCAGCAGTGTTAAAATAGTGCAAATAGCTCAGATGTGCAGCATTACAACCTAAACAGCACAAACAGAAAACATAATGTAATAAAACGGTAGGAGTGAATTTATTATTCCATGTACATTTGAGGTTAAAGTGTACTGGGCTACTTTTTAGTTACAGAAGCTATCACTGTGTTGTTATGAAGTCAGTTGTGGCAGACAATTTTGGAGGCAGAGACAGATTGTGGGGGGCACTAATAGGGAAAAACTTAAACTTCTGGAATAAAGAGTTTTAAAGGGTTAGTGATGGAAAACTTGCAGGTCAATGGGCATCAATGGTTAATGTTGGTAAACACTTGTACACGGACGCATATAACATACCCACCGGACATTGGCATGTGTTATTCAGGTGTCAAAGTTGTGCAGAGTTGATGGAAGAAACCTCAAAGATAGTGCCAGAAGGATGCTGGACAGGTAAAGCCTACAAAACGTGCAACATTAATCAAACATTGTGGTGTCAATACTCAATTACAATGCAAATCAGAAATGAGAACAACAGTATACAAGTGCCATGACAAGTCTCAGTTAGTCTAGCACAGTTCACGTAGCTAGTTTTTAAAAAAAAATATATTATTAAATAATAGAATAGAATGGAATAGAACAGAATAGAATAGGTAAGTGCTAGTATTAGTTGGTCAGGTGCTGGCGAAAAAGATGTGTCTTTAGATGTTTTTTGAAAATGGCTATAGACTCTGCTGTTCGAATTGTGATCGGGAGCTCATTCCACCAGCCAGGCACAGTCCAGGAAAAGGTCCGTGACAGTGATTTTGTGCCTCTTTGGGATTGCACCACAAGGCGCCGTTCACTTGCAGAACGCAAGCTTCTGGAGGGCGCATAAGTTTGAACTAGCGAGTTTAGGTATATTGGTGCAGCGCCAGTGGTGGTCTTGTAGGCAAGCATCAGTACCTTGAATTTGATGCGAGCGGCTACTGGTAGCCAGTGTAACCTGATGAGGAGAGGAGTAACGTGAGCTTTTTTTTGGCTCATTGAAGACCACTCTCGCTGCTGCATTCTGGATCAGTTGCAGAGGCTTGATAGTGCATGCGGGAAGGCCCGCCAAGAGAGCATTACAATAGTCCAGTCTGGAGAGAACAAGAGCTTGGACAAGAAGTTGTGTGGCTTGCTCTGACAGTTGTGCTGGAACCACAAGCAGTTCTGTCTTAGTAAGGTTGAGTTGAAGGTGATGGACCTTCATCCAGCTAGAAATATCTCTCAGACAGGCTGCAATGCGAGCAGCTACCATCGGATCATCTGGTTGGAATAAGAAGTAGATTTGAGTGTCATCAGCATAGCAGTGATAAGAAAAGACATGCTTCTGAATTACAGATCCTAATGACGACATGTAGATGGAGAAGAGAAATGGTCCAAGCACTGAGCCTTCAGGAACCCCAGTAGCAAGAAGTTGTGACTTATGGCGCTTTTCCACTGCATGGTACGGCACGGTACGGCTTGGTACGGTTCACTTTTGGGGGGTTTTCCACTGGGTACAGTACCTGGTACCTGGTACTTTTTTAGTACCACCTCGGTTGGGGTTCCGAGCGCACCGTACCGTTACCAAAACGTGACGTGTAAACTCTGCTGATCACATATTGGCCAGAGAGAATCGTCACTACCTGCATCACTGAACTTGCGACACAAACACAAAATAACCGCTAGATTTAAATCAGCACAGCCAGCAAAGTATCGAACGCAACTGTTTTGAACGAGCACACCTTTTTTACCAATCAAAAAGTGGCTGTTCCCCCTGTTGAGGAAGTACAGACGTTCCTCTCGTTGATAACAGAGGAGCGAATCCAGCGAGAGCTTGATGGGGCGACGCAGAATGAAAAAGTTTTTTAGGAGTTGCGGCAATAGAGGCGGCGCAACTATAACGACATGTGAATAATCCCGCCCACTCTAAAGCGGTACTAAACTGCAGTGGAAATGCAAACCGAGCTGTGCTAAACTGCAGTGGAAATGCAAACCGAGCCAAACTGAGCCGTGCTGTGCCGTACTGAGCCGTACCGAGCTGAGTCATACCACGCAGTGGAAAAGAACATCACCCCTCCATCATTAGAAACATCACCCCTCCAAGTCACCCTGAAGGACCTATCTGAGAGGTAAGACTTGATCCACTGGAGTGTGGTTCCTGAGATGCCCTTCTTCATGAAGGTGAACAGGAGAAGCTGGTGGTTAACTGTGTCAAAAACAGCAGACAGATCTAGCAAGATGAGTACTGAGGATTTGGAAGTTGCTCTGGCCAGTCTCAGGGCTTCAGTAACCGAGAGCAGGGCAGTCTCAGTTGAGTGGCCGCTTTTAAAGCTGGTTGCTGTCCAGGAGGTTGTTCTGTGCAAGAAACATAGAGAGTTGGTTGAACACAACTCGCTCAAGTGTCTTTGCAATGAATGGAAGAAGGGATAAAGTATCGAACGCAACTGTTTTGAACGAGCACACCTTTTTTACCAATCAAAAAGTGGCTGTTCCCCCTGTTGAGGAAGTACAGACGTTCCTCTCGTTGATAACAGAGGAGCGAATCCAGCGAGAGCTTGATGGGGCGACGCAGAATGAAAAAGTTTTTTAGGAGTTGCGGCAATAGAGGCGGCGCAACTATAACGACATGTGAATAATCCCGCCCACTCTAAAGCGGTACTAAACTGCAGTGGAAATGCAAACCGAGCTGTGCTAAACTGCAGTGGAAATGCAAACCGAGCCAAACTGAGCCGTGCTGTGCCGTACTGAGCCGTACCGAGCTGAGTCATACCACGCAGTGGAAAAGAACATCACCCCTCCATCATTAGAAACATCACCCCTCCAAGTCACCCTGAAGGACCTATCTGAGAGGTAAGACTTGATCCACTGGAGTGTGGTTCCTGAGATGCCCTTCTTCATGAAGGTGAACAGGAGAAGCTGGTGGTTAACTGTGTCAAAAACAGCAGACAGATCTAGCAAGATGAGTACTGAGGATTTGGAAGTTGCTCTGGCCAGTCTCAGGGCTTCAGTAACCGAGAGCAGGGCAGTCTCAGTTGAGTGGCCGCTTTTAAAGCTGGTTGCTGTCCAGGAGGTTGTTCTGTGCAAGAAACATAGAGAGTTGGTTGAACACAACTCGCTCAAGTGTCTTTGCAATGAATGGAAGAAGGGATACCGGTCTGTAGTTTTCTAAAAGTGCTGGATTTAGAGAGGGTTTTTTTAAGCAGTGGGCTTACCCGAGCCTGCTTAAATGCTGTGGGAAATGTACCAGTGTGAAGAGAGGTATTGATAATGTGAGTAAGTGAAGGTATGACTGAAGAAGAAATGGCCTGAAGGAGGTGAGTGGGGATAGGATCAAGTGGACAAGTAGTAGGATGATTGGAAAGGATAAGTTTGGAAACGTCCGTCTCCGAGAGTGGATAGAAGGAGGAGAGAGAGTGTGTATTTGTCGTTTGTGGTGTGGGGAATTGGTCACTGATGGTTCTTGTTTTATTTGTGAAGAAAATGGCAAAGTCATCAGCTGTAAGAGTTGATGAAGGAGGAGGGGGAGGAGAACAGAGAAGAGAAGAGAAAGCTTTGAAAAGTGCGCGAGGGTCACAGCGGTTGTTAATTTTGTTGTGGTAGTATGTCGTTTTAGCAGTGTAGACATTTGCAGAGAAGGAAGAGAGGAGTGACTGATACACACTAAGGTCGGTAGAGTTTTTTGATTTGTGCCAATTCCTCTCTGCAGCCCTGAGTTTAGAGCAATGTTCACGGAGAACATCGGACAGCCGGGGGGCAGAGGAGGTAGTGCGTGCTGGTCTGGATGAAAGGGAGCAAAAGGTGTCTAAGCAAGATGTTAGAGTGGAGCAAAGAGTGTCAGTAGCACTGTTTGTGTCCAGTGCTGAAAACTGAGAGGGTGAAGGAAGTGAGGATGAAACCATAAAGGATAGGCGAGAGGGAGAGAGTGAGCGTAGGTTATGTCGAAAGGTGACCTGCAGTGGTGGAGTGTGTGCAGTGTCAGGAGTTAGTGTGAAGTTAGAAGTGATGAGGAAGTGGTCTGAGGTGTGCAGTGGAGTAACTAAAGTGTTGTCAGTGGAGCAATAGTGTGTGTAGATGAGGTCCAGTTGGTTACCTGATTTGTGAGTAGCAATAGTAGACACTCGCTTGAGATCAAATGAGGCGAGCAGAGTGTTGAAGTCAGCAGCCTGGGGTTTTTCTAAGTGGATGTTGAAGTCACCGAGCAATACCAGAGGAGTACCATCCTCGGGAAAGTTTTAAAGTAACACATCCAACTCCTCCAAGAAGTTGCCCAGTTGACCTGGGGGACGATAAATGACTACAAAGTGAATTTTAACAGGGTGGGTAATAGTAATTGCATGTGATTCAAATTAACTGTTGCCTGTAAGAGATGGTAGAGGATCAAATTTCCATTAATTTGAGATAAGGAGACCAGTACCTCCACCCCTCCCAAACGTGCAAGGGGTGTGGGAAAAAGTGAAATTAGTGGAGAGGGCTGCAGGAGTGGCAGTGTTCTCAGGTTTGATCTAAGTCTCAGTTTGGGCCATGAGGTTGAGACCGGAATGAGTAGCAATAGAATAAATAAATTCTGCTTTGTTAACAGCAGACTGGCAGTTCCAGAGACCAATTGGAATAGAAAGTAAAGTAGTGGAGGACAGAGGGACAGGCCGTAGATCATTAGGATTGGTCTGCCTCCAATGTACAGTGCGTGATTTCTGAGTGTAAGTAATTAATGTCAACACACAGTCATTAATGTCTAAACCGCTGGCCACGTGAAAATTGGGCCCAAAGTGTCAATATTTTGTGTGGCAACCATTAATTTCCAGCACTGCCTTAACCCTCTTGGGCAGAGTTCACCAGAGCTTCACAGGTTGCCACTGGAGTCCTCTTCCACTCCTCCATGACGACATCACGGAGCTGGAGGATGTTAGAGACATTGCGCTCCTCCACAGAAGCTCAATAGGGTTTAGGTCTGGAGACATGCTTGGCCAATCCATCACCTTTACCCTCAGCTTTTTTAGCAAGGCAGTGGTCGTCTTGGAGGTGTGTTTGGGGTCATTATCATGTTGGAATACTGCCCTGCGGCCCAGTCTCCAAAGGGAGGGGATCATGCTCTGCTTCAGTATGTCACAGTACATGTTGGCATTCATGGTTCCCTCAATGAACTGTAACTCCCCAGTGCTGGCAGCACTCATGCAGCCCCAGACCATGACACTCCCACCACCATGCTTGACTGTAGGCAAGAAACACTTGTCTTTGTACTCCTCACCTGGTTGCCGCCACACACGCTTGACACCATCTGAACCAAAGAAGTTTATCTTGGTCTCATCAGACCACAGGACATGGTTCCAGTAATCCATGTCCTTAGTCTGCTTGTCCTCAGCAAACTGTTTGCGGGCTTTTTTGTACATCATCTTTAGAAAAGGCTTCCTTCTGGGATGACAGCCATGCAGACCAATTTGATGCAGTGTGCGGCGTATGGTCAGAGCACTGACAGGCTGACCCCCACCCCTTCAACCTCTGCAGCAATGCTGGCAGCACTCATACGTCTATTTCCCAAACACAACCTCTGGATATGACACTGAGCACGTGCACTCAACTTCTTTGGTCGACCATGGCGAGGCCTGTTCTGAGTGGAACCTGTCCTGTTAAACTGCTGTATGGTCTTGGCCACCATGCTGCAGCTCAGTTTCAGGGTCTTGGCAAACTTCTTATAGCCTACGCCATCTTTATGTAGAGCAACAATTCTTTTTTTCAGATCCTCAGAGAGTTCTTTGCCACGAGGTGCCATGTTGAACTTCCACTGACCATGAGTATGAGAGAGTGAGAGCGATAACACCAAATTTAACACACCTGCTCCCCATTCACACCTGAGACCTTGTAATGAGTCACATGACACCGGGGAGAAAAAATGGCTAATTGTGCCCAATGTGGACATTTTCACTTAGGGGTGTACTCACTTTTGTGGCCAGTGGTTTAGACATTAATGGCTGTGTGTTGAGTTATCTTGAGGGGACAGCTAATTTTTTGTTTTAGCTTGACCCATATTCACCGTCTATTAGACTTATACATGTAGTCGTTTAATAGCGGTCTAATTGATGACTAGTCTATTCTTGGGCTATGATTAGACGTCTATTAAAAACTGTATTGTATCTAACTAATATGGTTATTATATTTTATTGACATATCAGTTATCTGTATAAATTATAAAACACTATTATGATAAGGTAATTTTTAATTGACTATATTATATTTATTACATTTTATATTATCATCTCACACATAGATCTGCATTTTTTATAATGTATTTCTATAATAAAAATACATATCTGATATGACAATATATAATTAGCATCAAACAAACAATATAATTCTTATTCTCAAGGATTAAAGAGTAAACGGAAAAAAAGAAAAATGATTGCACAACCATCAATTAGGTGGCGATATGCACTAAGCATGTAAATGACCACTGAACAAAAGAAAGAAAGAAACAGCATGGCGCGCTTTTTCTTAGCGTTCGATTCCATAGCGACTCGTCGATTCGTCGCTCTGTTGAGAATGTCTTGAGTCTTAATCAGGAACATACTCTGTGTTGAATTAACTTACTCCCGGACGAGTTTTTGGAACCACATACCTCGAGTAAGCAAGGTTTGGGGTTAATCAACCGAGAGTTCGGTGTTTAACAGATGTTAAGTTAACGTGCTTTCTGGAATACACCCCTGCTTGGGAGCAGCTTATTTAATGTAAACAGGATTATATTGCATCTTTTTAAATTGATTGATATTTAAAATCTATCCCAGCCACTGCTACTCTATTACAAGAGTACCCTACTAATCCGGGAACAATAATTAAAAAATTATTTTGAAAAGAATATTATAATGTTGTGTAATCTATAATACTATAGACACAGACAGTTTTGCTAATTTAAAGATTTATTTGTGATAAAATAATTACTTTATAATTGTATTCGAGTCTTACACGCATGCTATACAGTTGATCTGAGTCGTGCATTAATTTGAGTGATGACAGATATTATGGGAGTGGCTTGATGGAGCGCAGGAGATGCAGATAACTTGATCTTGACCCTTAAGAAACTTTAATCAATGCTTTCACATAAATCTGCTTCAAATATAAAATTACACGAATTGCTAATTACAACATTGAAATAAAATATGTAAAGCCTGTACAAATACTAGAAATCGTGAATATAAATAATTGGGAATCATGTAATAAAAGTGCACATTTCATTTATCTATTATAACATTTGTAGTTTTGCTCACTTTGCTGTTTCCTTATAAAGGTCCAGAAATGTGTCAAGTTTTTCGTCAGGTGTCTTTAATTATACGACCCACACAACATCAACGTCTTAAACCATCCACCAATGACAGTCAGCGGAAGTGAGAAGAAAAAAAATAAACAAATTTTTACTACAGTTGGAATATGGATATTTCATCTTACAAAAATGCATTGAGCCGCAACAGGAGGCCAATGAGGGATGTTTTATGGATGCAAGCACTTTATTTCACATCTTCTGAACTGTTGACAACCAACACCTGCTTACCCCCATTGAAAGGCTTGGAATAGCCAGGACAATTTAATAACTCCGATTGGATTCGTCTGAAAGAAGAAAGTCACATACACCTAGGATGCTTTGAGGGAGAGTAAAATACAGGCTAATTTTCATTTTTGGGTGAACTAACCCTTTAATCCAGATATTTTAAATCAAATCCGTTTGAAGAACCAAGTTAGCCAGAAATCAGTCATCATGATTAGACGATCTGGCATCTTTCAAATCATCTCAGATGTATTAAGTGAGGTATGAAGAACGGGTCCTAGGACTGTAAACACCATAAACATTGAGGGGAAGAAATCATCCGCCATATAATCTGATATGGCCAAACCTCCCAAATACGTGATATTCTCAATGCCTCTGAATTCTATTACACACCACTTTTTGATTTTATTCCCTTGAATGTTAAATCCTTTATTTAAAATGACCCTTACAATCTCATAAAAGAACAATCCAATTAAATCTCACCAAAAAAAAAAAAAAAAAAAAAAAAAAAAAAAAAAAAAAAAGGGCGGGTGCAAAAAAAAAAGCCTGAATGGAAGAGCAAAAAAACTGGTGAACCATTTCTCCCAAATATATTTTATTTCTAGTCAGAAATGTAATGTTTCAACCTCCGAATGTGGTTTAAGTGGGGAAGAAATTTGCTTAATGTTTTGGACCCTGTATAAAATTGAAAGCATTTTGCCTTTAATGAATCCCACATTTTTGCATAAGTAGTTCTGGAGAACAAACTGTCTGAATTACACTGCTGAACAAAAGTTTTTTTTACATAAAAATAAAAACAATAAAAAAAAAAAAAAAAAAAAAACAAAAAAAAAAAAAAAAAAAAAAAAAAAAAAAAAAAAAAAAAAGTGCAGGTTCCTGCTTCAAAAACAAACACGTCACAGATGAGGAACCAAATAAAAAAAAAATAATAATAATAATAATCCAACAAAACGACATTGCATAAAAGCAGTTTTATTTAAGTCATGTATCCTGTAAGCAGTACTGAAATCATGGACCGGGACACGGAGATATGTAGGTGGTCTCAAACGCATTACCTGAAAGGGGAACAGAAAATGAGCTGGATTGCGTTCAAGAGGGAATTCAGCCAGAGCAAAGCATGATCAGGCATAAAAGCATACTTGGTTCATAGTAGTCATAAACACTGATGACCGCTGGCTTGAGATTTTTCACTGTAAGAAACTGTTTCAGCAGCAGACTATAAGTCATGGGGACGCCTTTGGGAACCTGCAAGATAGAACGGAGGAACAGCAGTACACACACACACAGCACACAAGAATATGGAAGCTAGAGATTATACCCAGTGTACAGTCTCACCTCTTTCAGATACACTAGGACATGATCATGTCCAGCATCAACCCGCTCCACTAGCGGGACAAATGAACTGGGAGGAGATCCAAGCTGTTAACGGAGAGGGGTCGTTTAGATACACAATTACATCTGGAGGAGCTTCAAGCATCTTGGAACTTTCCAAATCATTACCCAAAAAAAAAAAAAAAAAAAAAAAAAAAAAAAAAAC
>NW_015507141.1:49402-54956 GCF_001515645.1 Sinocyclocheilus grahami
TACCTGGAGGCTTTCCAAAAAATCCCCAAAAAAAAAAAAAAAAATAAAAAAAAAGCACAAACACTACGAACCAGCGACATATCTGCCGTGAAGCCTGACAGGATCTTAATGTCCACTAGAACCATGTTAGTGCTAGATTTTGGGCCATCATATCTGAATGAAGGTGGGGAAATGAGGTTTAGTCAACAAGAACATAGCATACCTTTTTAAAAAGTAAAAAATTAGCTCGTTTCAAAAAGAAATTATTCTTACTTCACCGTGAAGTTCAACATGAGACTGGCTCCAATTGGTTCACAGACTCCAGTCACCTTTACTTCGATTATCAGTATCCTGGCTACTTTAATGGGTGTTGGGATGTTGTAGAAACATGCAACCTGCATTGTGCACAAATCCAAGTATACACTGAGTATTAAGACATGCACAACAGAAACAGAAATAGAGGGGGTTAAGGTACAGACCTGCACAGACACACAGGTGGATCCTGTTGCTCTAACACTATATTCGCCTGGAAAGTTATTTAGCAGCTTCTCCTGATACAGCAGCCTGTTGTTCTGATTCACGTCAAAGCTATAAAAGTCTCCTCCTACCATGGAGGACTGTACAGTAACAGTGCTGGAACCAGCCAAGCTGAACACTTGAGTGGCGTACACTGACAGAGCATGAAGAGCCACCACAGTGTCCTAAAAACAAGCACCAGATTAAAAAACTGCACTCATATAAATGACTGCACTCATGTTTGGTGGTCAGTCACCTGGGTGGAAGAAAAGCCTCCATAGGGATTCTGCTGGGTCACGAGCCAGTTAACAATGCGGTTAGCATAGCCTAGAATAGCAGTCGTGAGAGGCTGTACAGAGAGAACCGCCAGCAGCACATATGAGCTGATCTCCACCGCCAGAGTGTCACCAGAAGTAGTCTGAGACCAGTGGAGCTTAGTGCCTTAAGATGACGCGGAGAGAAAGTTGATGCCAAAGAACCTAATGAACAAAACCTCAAACAAGACACTGATAAATATCACCTTCAGAAATTGCACGGTTGTTCAAGGTTGTTAAAAGCTGTGATCGAGTGCTGGTTTCTCCAGCCAGACTGAAGGTGTAAGCGAGCAGTGCGGTGGCGTAAGCGTTTCCCAGGTTCCCAACAACAGGCCTTAAGAATGACAGAGCATTGGTAGTGACAGGATCCTGAAAAAGGATAAAAAAAAAAAAAACAACAACAAATCAGAAAACTGCCAGAACAGGAAGATAATCTACAAGGAACTCCTACGACTACTGGTGATGTTTTTACCGTGACGGGGACACCTAGTTCAAGCAGTGATGCAGTGATGTAGGCAGTCATGGTCATGTTATCATCAACTCCACCCTAAAACACACCAGCATATGGATTAAAAACCACTGAAAGTCCATATTGTACGGTCCATTTGATAACATGCATACCTTCATGTCGTTGTGGTACAAAGTCCCCCGTTGCATGAAACAGCCATTTGAATCTTGCTGGCTTATTAACCAGTCCTTTGCACTTTGAAGGACATTTGGATCGATGAATACAAAGCGTGTCGCTAGACCAAAAGACCTCAGGACAAAGGCGGTCAACCTGGCCATGGAAGTTTCAAGTCAAACTGAACTTACAAACCGTTGGTGACAAAAAGGATACTTCAAGAATAGTGTGAAACTCACCATGCGTTTGATTCATCGTAACCAAATGTGCTGTATGAACCGTCGCTGTGCCTGTAGTTCAGTTGTCCTTGGTATCCTGTTCAGGTCAAAAACACATGTGGGGAGCTTATTAAAGTATGACAGATACAATGGGAAGTACAGACTGAATGTCCTTAGGATTTAAGTATCCCTAGCATGCAAAACATATCTGCTCATCTATACCTCTTTGAAGGTAGCCTGTAGCGGTCTGTCGAATGGCTGCTGTGAGTTGCTCTGTAGCTTCCAGGTAAAGCAGGATGTAAATATTGGGAGCAAGAACAATCATATTCTGTTCTCCACAGCCATATGGCATTTGTAATAACCCATCCAGATTCTTCAGGGCACGACCCATTATGTCTCCTACAAGAGGGAAAACAAAACCTATATCAGAAATGTTATTCTGCCAAACATCACGTGTCAGTTTCTGCTCAATTAAATGCTTTGCCAAGGACTGAAACGGAGCATCTAGCTGATCCTGGAACCACATTTGTTGGAAATGTCAGAGTCACATCTTCAGAAAGAATGTTTCCTGCAGACCGAACAGAAGGTATAAGCATTGAGAATCAGGCTAATATTTGGCAGTACAAGAAGAATGTATTTGGGAATCACTGAGTGTAAAACAAACCCTTTGGACACAGTAACCAACTGTGGGTGTTTGTCATTTCAACTCCTTCAGGCTATAAAATCAATAAAACAGTAAACGGTAAAGCAGCATGAGCGCCATGATTAAACTCCAGAAAGCTGGTTAACACTTACCAGAACAAGTAGACTTTGAGTGACTACATCAATGCGTCCCCTTATTGGCAGAACCACAACTTCACTACCACATAGACTCCGGGATGGTTCAGCTGAAGCACTGACAGTCACATTGACAGGTCCTACAGTGACAGACAGGAAGTGAGCAACATCTCATACACTTCAAATTTAGAAACATGAGCCAAAACTGACCAAGAACAGAAGCGGAGAGAACCCATTTGAAGGTTTTTCTCCCATTGGCACAGAGACAGGACGAATATGGTTCATTAAATGGTCCAAGAGTGAAGGCAGAGGATGTAGCTGGAGTTACTTTAACCTGCCAATAAACACCAGTGCACATGGAGTGAATACATGGGACCTATAGAGAACCATTATATAAAGAACCATGACCGACCATGATGCATTTGGACAGATAGTTGAAGACTGTGGCCTTCAGCTCAAAAGACTCTCCACGGATGATGGAGTAAGGCAGGGAGAGCTCCAGGAAGAAGGGCTGGAAGACAGTCAGCTGAACAGGAGGAGCCAAGCCAAAACCTTTGGCGGACAGGCAGAACGCCTCAGTCTCCCATGTGGTGATGGTGTCAGGAACCTTGAGAGAAACTTGTGTGGATCCAGTGGCTCTGAAGAGAGGACACCACAAAACAGAAATAAGAGGGGACAGGAGAGGTAAACTCTCAGCTACTGATATAACAGGAGAGGCTTCACTTACCCCACTTGAGTGAGTTGCCAGATCCATGTTTCTGGAAAGTAAGTCCTGATGGTCGTGCCAAAAGAGGAACCGTCTCCACTTCCTGCTACAGCAGCAAGAGCCACTTCAGGTTTTAGAAAGGCTACAGGATGACAAAAATACATACATTAAATACAGAGACAAAGCTAATAATACGAAGCCTGCAACAACCAATTGAGGTTTATCAAGAATAGATAAATCAGGTTTGTGCACCCTGCTAGGAAGACCTCTTTGTGCCTTTAACAATTGAAAGCTCAAAATAATCCATGTAGCTCCAAATAGTACATCTACTAACTAGGTTCTTGCATTTAGATGCACTTTAAATCTGGAACTACAAAAACCCCAAAAATGTAGGCATTAGTTGTGCCTGTTAGTCTTGTAGTCAAGACCACCTAAAACGAGCCCAAGACCAGAGTGCGTTTAGAATTCTTGGAGACCTTCCAAAAAAAGACCAGTTTTGAGTACTACAACATTAGTGCCTGTATATACAATGTATGCTAGTTTCAAAGATCTTTGTCTTACTATAAATCACAAGCTTCAAGCCAGATTCGGCACATGCAGATGACCAAGCTGATCGATCTGCACCAACCTTGCAAGCACGACTTGACAGAACGTATCAGGGCTGCGTTTCCTGAAACCCTCTTACCACTACATCGTTCTTAAATTATATCTTAAGTCGAACCTTGTCGTTAATCTGCATTTCCCGAAATGTTCTTAGTTAAGTATACCTTCTGTAAGTCATACTTTCGTAAGGTTGGTCTGGACCACTGTTAGCTATACCTTATCACTGTTGACAGTTCTTTACAACTCAGTCTATACTAAAGTAATTCTGAAGTAATACACCCAGTGTTCAATTAAACTGCAATTCTTAATTAAAAAAAATTAAAAAAAATAAACCAACAAAAAGGATACTAACTCGAGGAGCTACCCTCTCTCCAGAAATTCAGCTGCTGGCGGCTCTTTTTTCTCCGCCATAGTAGCTGTTGATTATGTTTCCCGTGTTGCGCTTTTGAGTAGCTCATCCAAGAACATAAATTAGTCATTTACACCAATAGGTGGTAATCAACTCTGCTGGGCAATCAACTCTGGTTGTGGAGTAAATGAGCACTCTTACCTGCATGTTTTTCTGGCGAACTTGTGTAGGCCCAATGTGTTTTTTTCCCTCTCTTCTGTTAAAAGCGGTTCAATAATGTCTCATGTAGGTTTTTTTCCTTGTATTTTATGTGGTGACCACTGGGAGGTGCTCTGGGTATATTTTTCTTTCTTGATTTTCTTCCCTGACAGGACGCATGTTCCAAAGGGAAAGTAAACGTTTCACAAGTTCGTTGCATTCTAACATGAAAGAGTTCCGTTTCTTTATTTAAAAGCAACACTTTTATAAAGAACACCACTTTCTCACATAAGGCACTGAAGCAACCCCTACATATAGTGAATAATCAACTCTTGAGGCATCAATATCAACCAATTCAGCACCACCGCCATGGACAGCACCTGGTAACGTCGCACATCAGGAGGTACATCTTAAGCAGCCTCCTGAGGTATAATTTGGGGAACCTGCCTAGAACAGGTATACCTTTAGTGAAGACATACCTTTAGAGTCTTTGTAGCGTGCTAAGAGATAGTGTTATCGGGAAAAGCAGACCAGAGTGGTAAAAGGTCACACGTGATGCTGCCAGTGAGAAAGCACAGTAGTGCGTTTAGGCACCATGCACACCACGCAATTGCGTGGGGCCCCAAGGAACGCAATTTCCAATGAACGAGAACATGAACTCTGAGGGACCCCTTGCCCCCAAAACATGCCCCTGTGAAAGCACAGTGGGCACATGCTGCTTAAGCACCCACTGTTAAACAGAACACGTAGTGCATCTATGTTTGTAGTCTTTTCACCGCCAGTTACAAGCAGAGAACAATGTACTACTAAAATTAAAACGCATCATTTGACCCCTTTAACATTCAGTAACAAACAGCCCTAGATAGACTGTTACAGAGCAAACAAAACAATTATTAAACCCTTGGACATACCATAGACGTTGCGGTAGTAATTCAGGCCTCTATACGTCAGGCACTGAGGTTCTCGGACAAGCAGATTTGTTGCGACCTTCAGTCCCACACTCTGTCAGAACAGCGGTCAAAATACAAGTCACATTCAAAATCAATGAGTATTGAATAACATTACAGACAGTTTTCTACCTTAAAGGACTCATAGGCTTGGTCGGCAGGAACAGCTCGACGGGGTCGAACACTCAGACACTCTTGTTCATCCTCAACACCGAATGGATAATCTGTTGGCCACTGCACTGGAAGCAAGCTGAAGACCTGAGAACATTTGGGGGGGGGGGGGGGGGGGGGAAAAAAAAAAAAAGGGGGGTGTTTTTAACCCCCC
>NW_015507141.1:55035-103140 GCF_001515645.1 Sinocyclocheilus grahami
GTTAAAAAAAAATCTGGAGCTGTTTGAAGACCTCCACCTGTGACTTCTCCCCACCCCTTTAAAAATAAATAAAATAAAAAAAGTCATCACCGTGACTGTTAGTCTAGTTCAGGGGTGGCGAACGTCAATCCTGGAGAGCCGCAGCCCTGCAGAGTTTTGCTTCAACCCGAATCAAACACACCTGAACAAGCCAAACAAGGTCTGAAGGGTTACTAGAAAGCTACAGGCAGGTGAGTTTTAATCAGGTTTGGAGCTGAACTCTGCAGGGCTGCGGCTCTCCAGGACCGGAGTTTGCCACCCCTGGTCTAGTTAAAAGAACAGACCAAACATTAAGATGGACAAAGGGTCTTCTAAAAGGATTAAAACTTGAGCCCACATAAACAAAACCAGTTAGTATTTCATCAATGTTTTCAAATCTAGATGTTTAAAATAACTGCAAAAAACAAATCTGATCAGTGGCACATGGATACCGCTTTATCACTCAGGCGTCTTCCTGACTCCATGATCAGGACACTCTTATCTACAGCACTGAGGCCACACAGGGATCCTGCTTGAGCAGAGACAGTCAAAGTGTTTTCCTCGGCAGGAACAGCAGTAGCTGGATAAAACTGCAGAGACACCTGGAACAAGAACAAGCTCAAGCTGAAGGACACATCTCCGCTTCCCATATGAAGGAAAACAAGATTCTAGTGCACATCATACCTGGTTTTGGAAACACATTTCTGTGTCAAAGGATGCACTAGCAGCAACTACATTCTCACTGGGCAGAATGCAGAAGGCCAGAATCTGCACTACTGGAGCCATATCAAGACTGACAGACAGCTGGAATGACACTGTGCCACTAGTGACAGTACTAGAAGGGCGTGATTGAACCCTCTGATATCCATTAAGGATAATAACTCCTTTGGACAAGACCTGACAAGACAGGAAGATTGCATAAAAAGTGCCAGACAAACAGACCAGCACAACAAAAAACAGCAAAGATCACTGCAAAACCCATTGCCCACTCACCATATATATGATAGTGTTGCTGTTGGCAGTTTCTCCAACAAAAGAATACTGGATGTCAACTGGAAACACAGCACCACATTTCAATGGCTGATCAAGCTTCACTATAGTCATTTCACTAAACTGCAGACTGTAGGGAGTAGCAGGTTGGAGAAGCGCAACTATTCTTGTATCTGAAGTGAAGTATGGTGATTTGTGACCATAAAATATTTCTGGAGTTGCACTTGCCTGGGGAACAATCAGCGGAATTGGTTTCCTGTGACAAGTCTACATTTAAAAGAAATAATAATACAAAGCATACCACCAGATTCAGATCAGATTTAGGGAGATCAGCTGTGTTGAGGGAGAACGTGGCCAATCCATTTTGGTTTGTAGTCAGATTCAGCAGCAGTTTGTTGGGCCAGCTGGAACCATCCAAGACATAGATCACTTTGCCCACCAAAGGGGTCCCACCGAAAGCGGACACAGAGATCTGTTAGGAAAGAGAAAAATTAAGAAAGATCACCAATGTGAAGGCTTCTGTAACAAGTGATGAACTTGCCTTTCCGTTAATTGCTGATCCAGATTCAAAAAACTCTGGGAGCTCCACAAATGTGACGTTGCCGACTTCAAACGTAATGGACACAGTTGTGGATTTTGACATGACAACGTCTGGGAAATGAAACCACATACGAGCACACCAAATAAACATCAACTTTCCCCAAACATATGCCATTGGTTCAGATCAGCCAGTGCCTCACCTGTTCCCTCCTCAGTGACAGTCACGTTAACAAGAAATGAATGTTGCAGATTATTCTCAAAACTGGAGTTGAAAAACCCTGATGTACGGAAGGTCAGGGAGGCACAGCCCACACTATTCATCTGGTAACAGAACAGATTATTGAAGTCATAATGAAGTCAACCACATGCAGAAGGAGAAAAAAACAAAACAAAAAAAAAAATCACTGTAAAACAGTAGTCACATACCTCAGCAGTTTTATTCAGGCACAGACGAGTCACCTTAGGAACAAAATCAAATGGAAACGGCTCACGGCACACTTTCACCATTGCCTGACCAGGTACTGGCTGCCCATATGTGTATCTGGGAAATGTAAGGAAGGAGATCAAGAACTGACCAAACAAAACAAGAAACGTGGCAGTAAGAAAATGAAGCTTCACTCACTTTGCACAAACTTCAATTTTCAGTCCCGGATTACCAACACTATATATCTGTGGTGCATTTACAGTGGCATCAAACTTGGGTAAAACTAAAAGATAAAATGCTTGAAATTAAGACCTCAGATCTGCTGTTTTACTGTTGCACATTGTACATGAAAACTTACCATATTTTTTCAGCTCAAAAATCTGGGAGATCATTCGGTCACTAATAAAAGCCCTCAATGTGTACATCCCAACCTGAGCCTCAGGGTTTAACTGGTGAGAAAGCTGCAATATCCACCCCGTTGAGGAAACGTTTGTCCACTGACCAATCCGGTTATTATGATTGTCCTAGTAAAACAATTAACCGGTTTGAAAATGTGATTGCAATTCTAACTGGAAAAAAAACCCCAGAACATCCCAAAATAAAGCAGAACCATATCTATCAAAATGCTTGCACTGGAGATAATCCTCACCTCCACAACCACTAGACTGTACTGTAAGACACAAACACAGCAATATTAGACATTAATGCATTAATATACAGCTATCATTTTGGGGGAAAATGCACAATTGCGATGGACTAAACTATGTGCATCTAAAAATGACCTGAAATATTTTGCAATTTGTTTGCAGCAAGAGTGCTCAATGTCAAAGAGATAAGGCCTTACCATTTGATCAAGAGGCACAAATTTGGCATTCATTGTAACAACTCTGAAATTAACTGCAAAAATGAGAATTCAATGAACACTCATTATACCAGGCACTTGAATATGAACTTGTAGCACAACAGACTTTCTGTAATCCTAATATTCATTCAAGGGTAATTTTTAGCTCACCAGTTTGTCCTGGATTGTAGATGGGTTTGTCTGTTTGGATGAAGGTCAGAGGCAGGTAACTTCTGAACAGGACTTTCCTCTCTTCTGTCATTTTGAAGAGCCTCCCTTTAACTACCACCTTCAGTTTCCACACGGACTCCACATCAACTCGAGGAGCCTGCAGATAAACATTAATGTACATCAAACTAGACAAAAGGCCCAAGTGTAGCATGATATGGTGCAGACCTGGAAACTAAAGCAGCGGTGAAATGCTGCAGAAGCAGATCTCTGCTGCACAAGTGGAGTGGTCATGTTTTTGTCATCAAGCAGAGAAATGGTCATTGTGATACTCTCATTGGGTTTCAGAAGAATTGCACACAATTTTGCATCAGAGCCGGACTCAATCACTGCAGGAATTGTCACCAAGAAGAACCTGTGGAAATATAGAGAGGTTTAATTTAAAAAAAACATAAGGAATCAACTCAGAACATGTAGGCCTACTTGTGTTGGTGTGCATTCACAGAAAGGGGTTGCCATAGACAAGAGTATGAACATAAGAACAGACAACAGGGCACTTTTATTCACTTATAGTATAGGCCAGTGGGTCTCAAACCTCTCCATGAAGTACCGCCAGCACTGCACATTTTGTATGTCTCTCTATATCTGACAAATCCAATTCAGGTCTTGCAGCCTAATGAGCTGATGAGTGGAATCAAGTGTGATAGATGAGGGAGACATACAAAATGCACAGGGCTGGGGGTACTCCAGGACAGGTATGAGAACCATTGGTATAGGCTAATTTATGGTACTTACGGCCCCGATCTTGGTCCATCGACAGCAAACTTTCCCGATCTTGGTCCATCGACAGCAAACTTCCCCGATCTTGGTCCATCGACAGCAAACTTCCCCAATCTTGGTCCATCGACAGCAAACTTCCCCAATCTTGGTTCTGCGACAGCAGACGGCCCCAATCTTGGTCCTGCGACAGCAGACGGCCCTAATCTTGGTCCTGCGACAGCAGACGGCCCTAATCTTGGTCCTGCGACAGCAGACGGCCCTAATCTTGGTCCTGCGACAGCAGACGGCCCTAATCTTGGTCCTGCGACAGCAGACGGCCCTAATCTTGGTCCTGCGACAGCAGACGGCCCTAATCTTGGTCCTGCGACAGCAGACGGCCCTAATCTTGGTCCTGCGACAGCAGACGGCCCTAATCTTGGTCCTGCGACAGCAGACGGCCCTAATCTTGGTCCTGCGACAGCAGACGGCCCTAATCTTGGTCCTGCGACAGCAGACGGCCCTAATCTTGGTCCTGCGACAGCAGACGGCCCTAATCTTGGTCCTGCGACAGCAGACGGCCCTAATCTTGGTCCATCAACCGCAGACGGCCCTAATCTTGGTCCATCAACCGCAGACGGCCCTAATGTCGGTCCTGCAACCGCAGACGGCCCTAATGTCGGTCCTGCAACAGCAGACGGCCCTAATCTTGGTCCATCATCAGCAGACGGCCCTAATCTTGGTCCATCAACAGCAGACGGCCCTAATCTCGGTCCATCAACAGCAGACGGCCCTAATCTCGGTCCATCAACAGCAGACGGCCCTAATCTCGGTCCATCAACAGCAGACGGCCCTAATCTCGGTCCATCAACAGCAGACGGCCCTAATCTCGGTCCATCAACAGCAGACGGCCCTAATCTCGGTCCATCAACAGCAGACGGCCCTAATCTCGGTCCATCAACAGCAGACGGCCCTAATCTCGGTCCATCAACAGCAGACGGCCCTAATCTCGGTCCATCAACAGCAGACGGCCCTAATCTCGGTCCATCAACAGCAGACGGCCCTAATCTCGGTCCATCAACAGCAGACGGCCCTAATCTCGGTCCATCAACAGCAGACGGCCCTAATCTCGGTCCATCAACAGCAGACGGCCCTAATCTCGGTCCATCAACAGCAGACGGCCCTAATCTCGGTCCATCAACAGCAGACGGCCCTAATCTCGGTCCATCAACAGCAGACGGCCCTAATCTCGGTCCATCAACAGCAGACGGCCCTAATCTCGGTCCATCAACAGCAGACGGCCCTAATCTCGGTCCATCAACAGCAGACGGCCCTAATCCTGTTCCATCAACAGCAAACGGCCCTAATTTTGGTTCTTCATCAGCAAACGGCCCTAACTTTGGTTCTTCAACAGCAAATGGCCCTAATGTCTGTCCATCAGCATCAAATGGCCCTAATCTTGGTCCATCAACAGCAAACTTCCCCAATCTTGGTCCATCAACAGCGAATGGCCCTAATGTCTGTCCATCAACAGCAAAGAAGTAAAGGGCTAAAATGAGTCTTTTCCAAACACAAATCTCCATCACGGCCATGAACCCTGAACCCTGCTGAACTATAGCTACAGTCTACCACTGTTTGCTGTTCTTCTGCTTCTTGCAATCAGTCTCAATCAACACTGATGTTGGCAAAATTAAAACATTTTTAATCACAGGTGCCCAGTCCTGCTCCTGAAGGCCTGTGATGCAGATCTTAGATCGAACAAGCTCCAACACACTTGCCTTGAAGCTTCTGGAAAGTCTGAAAACACTGATTAACTGGATCAGGTGTGCATAATTAGGGTTGGAGCAGAACTCTGCAGGTTTGGACACCCCTACTCTTGATTATACAGAGGGATTGATTAGGGCTGTGTCCGAAACCATAGTGGACGTTCTCGAGTGCACTCATTCAATCCCACAATGCACTGCAAAAACGAGTGTACAACTGGTGCACGCTCAACGGCTAGAGAATGGCCATAATGCACTGTGAGAGTCACGTGCCGAATGAATTCCCACATCTCGCCAGAAGATGGCGCCCGCAGCTGAATAATCAATCCGTTCATTTTTACAAAGCGCTCATCCATGGCATACAACATAATGTACAATACGGGTATAAATTAATTGTAAATTGATTATTAAATTGTTTGATTAGGGTTTATACATAATTTCCGTGACAGAGTTCAAGATAAATCCTTTAATCTTACTACTGGAGCTGCTAGTTTGCTAGTTTCAAATTATTAATAAACAGCAAGCACAAACTATGCAAAAGTGGCATTCCTTCCGGTGCACTCAGTGTCCGAATTCACTACTCGTTTTCAGTCGGTTTCAGTTTTCTAGTGAACTGAATTAGTGACCTAATGTAGGGAATAGTGAATGAGGGTATAAGGGGCGATTTCGGACACAGCCTAAGATTAATTAAATTGATTAATCTCCAAGCTGGGAGCCCATTTTGACTGTTCATGCTTAACACAGAATGATACTTTAAGCCAAAGTCTGCACATTTTATCAAACATGGACTTAAATATTTTACTTCAAAATTCAGTATGTTTTTGTTCACAACTTTAAACATACTGCAGTGTTTGTGAGGAACGTAAAATGAACAAAACTTACAAGCATGTATATTTTTATGTATGTGTCATGTAGTTTTATTTCCTTTGTGAAAGACACAAATCTTGTAGTGTTTAACTCTCTTTAACTAGGACATTTACAACGTATGTTTTATATAATCAATTTTGTTTTAACTATTAAAAATAATCGTTTCCCAGTCACTCTTTAATGACTTCACCTCATGTCAGCATTGTGAACTACAGGGCTGGGTTGACAATACCAACATTTATATTTGAAAAATGGATTCTTGAAGATCATTATTTTAGTCTGTGCTGTTATCTGTTGATGTGTGAACAAAATGTCACTATATATATATAAAACACATTTGTAATGCCAGCCATTCAATAATCACAATAAGCTTTGTGCTTCACCAAATTAAACATGAAAGTCTCAGCTTTCAAATAGTTTCAATTTTATTATACAACTGAATCTCATTTTGCCACTCTTTAAAAAGCCATATATAGCTGTAGCACCTCAGTTCAAGCGACACATGAACTTCTTTACTACTAGTTACAGAATGAACAACATTTTTAAGAGCAGAATATTAACTGCACAATAACAGTGAATAAATCCAGCACCAAATAATAGATTAACTAAAATCAAAGCTCAAATATTAGCTTGGATTTAAAACAGACCCATGTCTCTTATAATTAGAGGCTAATACATTACTCGAATACATTTTTACACAAATATTCATATAACATTGAATATGAATATAGAGTTGACAATTTAATTCAGTTTGTATATTGATCATTATTTGTTTTTATTATTTTAATATAAATGTCAACTTTTGACACTGAGCTCTGGTTTATTGTTTAAAGTGTTATTTCCGGGTTTGTATATGTTCTTATAACTCAAACGAGTTCACCTTCAGAATCATGACATCAAATTCGCATTTCACTAAAGTAAATCAGTGAAACAAGCACTCTGGGACAAACAATGGGATATACAACAACAACAAAAAAAAATCCTTAATTTGTATAAAGTGCCCCATGAATAAATCTCAAAATAGAAAATAGATGTGCTGTAAATTACACAAATTTATTTTCATATCTGTCATAAGTTCCTCCATAGTCCAAAACACATCGTATAAAACAAAAGTTATGACTACATGTTCACATAAACCAATAGTGTTCTGCACTTCCCCACAATAGGCTACATTCTCCCCGCGCTGCGTTACGCAGCTTTGCCAGACAGATTTTGATAGGTGGATACTATAATAAAACAGGCGGTATGCCAAAGGACCAAAAGGGTCTGCCTCGGTACAGTTTGTGTCAACCCATTCATTAATCTGGCTGTTTAAAATAGTAGAACTAACAAAAAATCCTTAATTTGTATAAAGTGCCCCATGAATAAATCTCAAAATAGAAAATAGATGTGCTGTAAATTACACAAATTTATTTTCATATCTGTCATAAGTTCCTCCATAGTCCAAAACACATCGTATAAAACAAAAAAGTTATGACTACATGTTCACATAAACCAATAGTGTTCTGCACTTCCCCACAATAGGCTACATTCTCCCCGCGCTGCGTTACGCAGCTTTGCCAGACAGATTTTGATAGGTGGATACTATAATAAAACAGGCGGTATGCCAAAGGACCAAAAGGGTCTGCCTCGGTACAGTTTGTGTCAACCCATTCATTAATCTGGCTGTTTAAAATAGTAGAACTAAAACCCGTTAAGAATCTGTAGAAGAGGATTATTATTATGCGTGTGCATGCGTTTTAATTTTTTAGGACTTTGTAATGTTTGGTTGACCAATCAGCAGAGAGGGGCGTTTCATTCCCACCCACATGTAGAAATCAAATATTCCAGTGGATTCATTTTCGGTCCCCAAACGTAAAAATGAAGTCAATCTTGATTTTTTGTTTTGTTTGAACAAATGAAAAACATGACTAACATTTTTCAGATTTTAATTTATAAAACAAACAAAAAAAAACAAAAAAACAACCCACACACACAAAGCAAATTATTAATTATACAAGTGGTTTTATTCGCTCTTGTTTTCGGTACGGAGTCCTGAAACAATCATGTACAGGGGGACATGTATGTGGTCTCAAATGAATCACCTGAAAGAGGAGCAGGAAAGAAACTTAATTACATTGTACATGGAATTCAGAGAGATCAAAAAGTGACAAGAAAAAAAAAAAATTACTTGGCTGATAGTAGTCATAGACTCTGACGACCGCTGGCTTGAGATTTTTCACCACAAGAACCCGTTGCAGTTGCAGCTTGTAGGTCATGGGGACGCCATTGGGAATCTGCAAGACAGAAGGGATTAACAGTAGCACATATACAGCACACAGAAATAATGGCAGCTAGTGAATATACGGTCTCACCTCTTTCAGATACACTAGGACATGATCTTCTCCAGCATCAACCCGTTCCACTAGCGGGGCAAAAGATTGGGCTGGAGATCCAAGCTGAGAGGAAAATATCATAGTTTACATCTGAAGGAGCCTCAAGCATCTTGGGATTTTCCAAATCATCTTAAAACATACGAACCAGTGATGTATCTGCGGTGAAGCCTGACAGCAGCTTAATGTCCACTAGAACCATGTTAGTACTTGTTTTTGCTCCATTGTATCTAAATGTAGAGGAATTAATGGGTTTAGTCAACAGGAACAAGCAGCGTCACTTTTTTTTTTTTTTAAATTAAAAAAAAAAAAGAAAAAAAAGAGCTGGTTTCAAGACGAAGACAAAAGTTATTCTTACTTCACAGTGAAGTTCAACATGAGATTGGCTCCAAGTGGTCCACAGTCTCCAGTCACCTTAACTTCAATGCTCAGTGTCCTGGCTACTTTAATGAGTGCCGGGATGTTGTAGAAACATACAGCCTATGATTGCAAAGCAAAAGGAGAATTAGGATAAGCACAACAGAAGCAGAAATAATAGGAGGTGAAGATGCAGACCTGCACAGACACACAGGTGGATCCTGTTGCTCTAACACTATATCTGCCAGGAACACTCTTCAGTGGCTTCTCCTGATACAGCAGCCTGTTGTCCCGATTCACATCAAAGCTATAAGAGTCTCCTCCTACCACTGAGGACTGTACGGTAACCGTGCTGGAACCAGCCAAGCTGAACACCTTAGTGGCGTACACTGACAGAGCATGAAGAGCCACCACAGTGTCCTATAACACAACTACCAGATTAAAACCTCCACTCCGATATGGAGGTTACTGTTCATGTTTGGTGGTCAGAGTCACCTGGGTGGAGGAGAAGCCTCCATAAGGATTCTGCTGTGCCACGAGCCAGTTGACAATGCGGTTAGCATAGCCCAGATTAGCAGTCGTGAGAGGCTGTACAGAGAGCACCGCCAGCAGCACATAGGAGCTGATCTCCACCGCCAGAGTGTCACCAGATGTAGTCTGAGACCAGTGGAGCTTAGTGCCTTAAGATGAGACAGAAGGTTGATGCCAAAGAACCCAAACATATCAAATGAGAGACTAGTCAATCTCACCTTCAGAAATGGCAACATTGTCCAAGGCATTTAAAAGCTGTGCTTGAGTGCTGGTCTCTCCAGCCAGACTGAAGGTGTAGGCGAGCAGAGCCATGGTGTAATAGCTACTGGTGACTATTACCATAACAGGGATGTCCATTTCAAACAGTGATGCAGTGATGTAGGCGGTCATGGTCACATTATCACCAACTCCACCCTAAAACACGCCAATATACCATTTAGAAGAATGGTCCCACCTAGTGTCTATTGGTCATGACTCATTTGAAAGAAAGCCTGACACCTTCATATCATTATGGTACAGATTTCCCTGTTGCATAAAACAGCCATCTGGGACCTGCTTGCTAAACAGCCAATCCTTTGCACTCTGGAGAACATTCGGATCAATGAAGATGAAGTTCCTTGCTAGGCCAAAAGATCTCAGGACGAAGGAGGTCAACCTGGTCATGAAGGAAACTTCATGAGAAACTGCGCAAACAATACGCAAGACTAGAAAAACAGAATGAAACTCACCATGTGTTCGATTCATCGTAGCCAAATGTGCTGTATGAACCGTCGCTGTGCCTGTAGTTTAGTTGTCCTTGGTATCCTGTTCGGGTCAAAAACAAATTAGACATTCAAATGGGAAGAATAGGGCCGAATGTCCTTGGTATGCACACTTTGAAATATTCAGTAGATTTAGTCATTGTACCGCTCTGAAGGTAACCAATGGCAGTCTGTCGGATGGTTGTGGTGAGCTGCCCAGTGACGTCCAGGTACTGTAGGATGTAAATATTGGGAGCAAGAACGATCATATTTTGTTCTCCACAGCCTGATGGCATCTTTAATAATCCAGCCAAATTCTTTAGTGCACGACCCATTATGTCCCCTATGAGGAGGGAGAGAAATCGAAAGGTCAGGGGGAAAGGGAAAATAATATAAAAAAAAAAAAAAAAAAAAAAAAAACACAACACACACACACACACACACACACACACACACACACTTCTCCTACAGAACAGTCAGTTTCCCCTCAGTGAACCACTTTACCAAGGACTGAAACTGAGCATTTGGCGGATCCCTGGATCAAATCTATAGGAAGCGTCAGTCTCACATCTTCTGAAACTACATTTCCTGCCAAATAAACGATGAATTAGCAAAGAGCACTAGGTTAAAAATTTAAAACCACAAAATTAAAAAAAAAAAAAAAAGCCCACACAAACCTTTTGGACAGAGTAACCAACTCTGGGTGTTTGTCCGTTCAAGTCCTTCAGCCTACAAAGACAAACACCAAATCAGAAAATCACCATGACAATCAAACTCCAGAAGGCTGGTTAACACAAACTGACCAGGGCAAGTAGACTTCGTGTGACCACATCAATTCGTCCTCTCTCTGGCACACTCACAATCTCATTGCCACACACATTGCCCTGGGGTTGTACAGCCCGAGCACTGACTGTAACATTTAAAGTTCCTGCAATGACACAGGAATACACTTCAGTTTTCCCCCTCACATACACTACAGTTTAAAAAGACAGCCCAAAACTGACCAAGAACAGAAGCAGTGAAGACCCATTTAAAAGTTTTTCTTCCATTGCCACAGAGACAGGATGAATACGGCTCATTAAATAATCTAAGAGTGAAGGCCAAGGACCTAGTTGGATTCACTTGAACCTGCCAATAAATATTAAACGCACAATTAGCAAAGACAGGAGGCATTCCCTCTTGGCAGATCCATTCTACTGTAGAAATAACTGAACCCAGACCATGATGCATTTGGACAGATAGTTGAAGACTGTGGCCTTCAGCTCAAAAGACTCTCCACGGATGATGGAGTAAGGCAGGGAGAGCTCCAGGAAGAAGGGCTGGAAGACAGTCAGCTGAACAGGAGGAGCCAAGCCAAAACCTTTGGAGGACAGGCAGAACGCCCCAGTCTCCCATGTGGTGATGGTGTCAGGAACCTTGAGAGGAACTTGTGTGGATCCAGTCTCTCTGGGAAGGGGAAAAAAAATAAATAAACACCCACACAGTAAAAAGGGGAGGCAGGTAAAACACTTTGGAAAGTGGCTTTAGATGGCATCAACCACTGAAACTGAAAGAGACCCTTCACTGACCCCACTTGAGCAAGTTGCCAGATCCATGTTTCTGGAAAGTAAGTCCTGATGGTCACATCAAGAGGGGAACTGTGCTCTCCTTCAGCGCTCTCAGCTACTGCAGCAGGAGCCATTGCCAAGGCAGCAGGACGACGAAAAGAGTTCACTGAAACCATAAGCAGTTAATACTAGGACTACAGCAACCAATTGAGGTTTGTCAATTCCCCATGATCCGTTTTAGATAAATCAGGTCCATGCACAATGCAAGGAAAACGTTATTTACGGTGATTAAAGTTGGCCAGGATGAAAGTTCACTTTGCCCTGAATAACTGAGAGGTCAAAATACATAGGTGTATTCAAAAGGCAAAATTTACGGATTAAGGCTGGAAGGATTACACACACACACACACTAACTACATTAAAAATAAGTAATGTGGCAAGTCTTTGATCAAGAGCCTAAAACACATACCATCACGGAAGTTGCGATAGTAATCCAGGCCTCTGTATGTCAGGCAGTGAGGTTCTCTGACAGGCAGATTTGTTGCAATCTTCAGTCCCACACTCTGTCAAGGCAAAAATGAAAAGAAATTTTATATATATATATATACACACATACATATATACACATATACACACACACATAACCTCAATGAGTATTCAGCCACTAAATTATTACGTTACCTACCTTGAAAGATTCATAAGCTTGGTCTGCAGGAACAGCCCGACGGGGTCGAACGTTCAGGCACTGCTGTTCATCCTCAACACTGAATGGAAAATCTGATAATGATTGCACCGGAAGCAAGCTGAAGACCTGAAGAATGGGGAGGGGGCATATCGGTATGTCAACAATGTACTCAAATCCAGATTGTTTAATGACTGCAAACAGAATCTGATCAGTGGCACAAGGATACCGCTTCAGCACTTAGATGTCTTCCTGGCTCCATGATCAGGACACTCTGATCAACAGCACTGAGGCCACACAAGGATCCTGCTTGAGCAGAGACCGTCAAAGTGTTTTCCTCACCAGGAACGGCAGTAGCTGGAGAAAACTGCAGAGACACCTGGAACAAGAACCAGCTCACACGCTGTAGGACAAGTCACTGTACCCCTCATGATGCTAGATGTACAAATACCTGGTTTTGGAAACACCTTTCTGTGTCAAAGGTTGCACTAGCAGCAACTACATTCTCACTGGGCAGAACACAGAAGGCCAGAATCTGCACTACTGGAGCCATATCAAGACTGACTGACAGCTGGAACGACACCGTGCCACTTGTGACCGTATTAGAAGCCCATGCTTCAACCTTCTCAAATCCATGCAGAACAATCACTCCTCTGGATAAGACCTGACAGAAGACCAAGCCAGACTGGTGCATCAGTGGTGCCAGACAAGTGGACTAGTGCAGTAACAAAACAAGCATCCACTCACCATATAGATGATGTCAGCACTATAGTCACCAGTTTCTCCAACAAAAGAATACTTGATCATCACTGGATACTTGGCACCACATTTCAGTGGCTGCTCAAGCTTCAATATAGTCAGTTCACTAAAGGTTGGGTTATTGGGAGTAGCAGTTTGGAAAAGAGACACAGTCCTTGCATCTGAACCGAAGAATGGGGACTTGTAACTATAAACGACCTGTGGAGTTGCACTTGCCTGAGGAACAAATGAATAGAATTGGTATCTTGCAAGAGAGAAATCCATTTAAAAAGACAAGGATGAACACCAAAAATCATACCACCAGATTCAGATCAGCTTTAGGGAGATCAGCAGTGTTGAGGGAGAAAGCGGACAGTCCATTCATGTTTGTAGTCAGATTCAGCAGCAGTTTGTTGGGCCATTGGCTACTATCCAGGAGATAGACTGCCTTGCTTGCGATTGGAGTCCCATTGAAATAAGATGCAGAGATCTGTTGGGAAAGATAAAGGTTAGGAAAGGGAACCAACGAGGACTGTCTAATAAGGATGAAGCTTTACTCACTTTTCCGTTAATCATTGATCCATAGGCAAATAAACCTGGGAGTTCCAAAAACGTGACCTTGCCAACTTCAAACGTAATGGACACAGTTGTGGATTTTGACGTCACTACATCTGGGAGGAAAAACAAAAGCCACAAACATAAGCATGTAAACATGAGTCACTGGTTCAAATCTGCCAATAGCTCACCTGTTCCCTCCTCAGTGAGGTTCACGTTAACAAGAAATGAATCTTGCAGACTAGTCTCAAATCTGGTGTTGAAAAACACTGACGTACTGACAGTAAGGGATGCATAGCCTGTGTTGTTCATCTGGTAGCAGAACACAAGTGGTCATATCAAAATCAGCCATATGCAGAAGACAAAACTTCAGAACTAGCAGTAGTCACATACCTTAGCAGTTTTATTCAGGCACAGACGTTTCACCTCTGGAATCACAACATATGGAAATGGCTCACGGCACACTTCCACCAGTGCTTGACCAGGTACAGGCTGCCCATATGTGTATCTGGAAAATATTGGAAGGAAGGAGATAAACAACTAACATCAGTCACAAGACGAGAAATCAGCATCAGGGAAAAAAAGGGTTTCACTCACTTGCCACAAACTACAATTTTCAGTCCCACATCTCCAACACTGTACATCTGTGGTGTGGTTACAGTCACATCAAACTTGGGTAAAACTAAAACCAGAAACAACTCTAAACCCTCAGATCTCATTTTGGGCGGTTGCACATCGTACAAAAAAAAACACTAGGTACCATATTTTTTCACTTCAAAAACCTGGGAGATCATTTGGTCACCAATAAAAGCCCTCAGTGTGTACATCCCAACTTGAGCCTCGGGGTTTAACTTGTGAGAAAGCTGCAATATCCACCCCGTTGAAGAAACGTTTGTCCACTGACTGATCCGGTTATTATGATTGTCCTAGTAAAACAATTACCAGATTAAAAACCGCCAAGCTAAATGTAATAGTAAAAAGTAAAAAGACTTCACCTCCACAACCACCAGACTGTACTGTAAGACAAACACAGCAATATTAGACATGGACTCAAACACTGATGCAGCAAGTATCATTGGAAAAATAAATAAATAAATAAATAAATTGGACTGAAGCTTTTAAGCAGTTTAATTTTCAAATTAAAGCTCAGTCAAAAAAAAGACCAGGCCATACCATTTGATCAAGAGGCACAAATTTGGCATCCATGGTAACAACTCTGAAATTAACTGCAAAGATGAGAAATGTCAATAAATGTTCACATTACAACTAATACCATAAGGGACTTTCTATAATCCTAATATTCATCCATAGGTCATTCACAGCTCACCCGTTTGTCCTGGATTGTAGATGGGTTTGTCGGTTTGGATGAAGGTCAGAGGAAGGTAACGTCTGAACATGACTTTCCTCTCTCGTGTCACTTTGAAGAACCTCCCTTGAAGTACCACCCTCAGTTTCTGCACCGATTCGCCTTCTACTTGAGGAGCCTGTAGAGAGAGGTAGAGAATCATGTTAATACACAATCAAACTAGACAAAAAGGTTCACATGCATGATAACAGACCTGGAAACTAAAGCAGCGGTGAAATGCCATCCGAGAGCTCTGCTGCACAAGTAGAGTGGTCATGTTTTTGTCATCAAGCAGAGAAATGGTCATTGCGAGACTCTCGTTGGGTTTCAGAAGACTTGCACACAATTTGACATGAGAACTGGACTCAATCACTGCAGGAAATGTCAACAAGAAGAACCTGTGGAAACATTTAAACTTTAGAAAGCATAAGGACTCCGCTCAGAACATGTATTTGTGTAGATGTGCATTCACAGAAAGTGGTTGCCAAAGACAAGACTAAAAAGAAAAGGCAGAGCAGTACACTTTTATTCACTTCAGAGATTAATATTACTTACGGCCCTGATTTCTGTCTATCAACAGCAAACTGTCCTAATCCTTGTCCATCAACAGCAAAGAAGAAAAGGAGTAAAATAAACATGTTCAAAACAGAAATCGCCATCACAGCCATGAAGAGCAATCATACAAGATCAGGTGTCAATTGAGCGTCTCTTTCAGAAACCCTGCAAAACTTCTGCAACAATCTACAACCATTTACTGCTCTACAGCTTCTCTCAACCACACACCAGAGCTTTCCCAACCTGTCCTTATAAGTCACCTAGCTCTGCACATTTTGTATATCTCCCTCATCTGACACACCTGATCCCACTCATCAGCTGATTAGTAGAGAATACAAGACCTGGGGCAGGTTCAAGCTCAAACCGGTGCACAACGTTTTGCTACGGTTTCCGGTTTGAACAACATGTTTCCTGGAAACAGTGTGCAACGGGGTTTGAGATGAGTTTTCTCTTGTTTGGTGGGTGTGTCAAACATGTCAGCCCAATCAGCAGCAACATGTATATAAACCACGCGGTATTAAAGAGACAGCTCGCACAATGTAATTAACATCCAAATAAATTCACAAGAGCAAGTATATTTTGCACATGTTTATTTACATTAAAGGCAAAATAACTGAAATAATAAGAGCACAAGTATAGATCTGGAACTTCTTTAAGTCTGTCTAAATATCATTTAGTAATTGCAATGTCTTCTGGTCCATATCCTTTCCTCAGGAAGGTGTGCTAGACACTGATTAATGTAACATAAAAATACTATATATATTTATATATTTTGCTATTGTATTGTGGAGTGTCACTTTCATAAACCTTGAGTGACCGGTGGATTGCCGCTGCTGTCACCACTGTCAAGCTAGGTGGGCGTGGCTTCAGGAACCTGCTCCCGCCTTTTTGCCCATTTTCGATGGCCCGCTCCGCCCAATTTGAGCTTCAAAAATGCTCTTCAGAAAACTACAGGTGACATCACGGACACTACGTCCATGTTTTTATACATTCTATGATTGGGACGATTTTCTAATGATCGTGAAGACAGTTAGTATGCTCCGGTGTGTTTGATTAGGGTTAGAGCTAAACTCTGCAGGAAAGTGGATCTTGTGGGCCAGATTTGAGGATCCCTGCTTTAGGGCATAGTATATTATTAACGTTTAAAACAGATGTGCTGCTTCATATTTTTATAAAAACTATGATACATTTTTTCCCCCCAGATTCTTTGACGAATAAGTTCAGAAGAACAGCATTTATATGAATTTTTCACAAATGGAGTACATACTTTCATGGCCTTAGCCAGCTATGAGGTCAGGGTTACCAGGTTTTCACAATAAAACCCACCAAATTGCTACACAAAACTAGCCCAATGGCGTTCCGGGGGTAAAATACATGTTTTTGGCGGGGATCCCCTGGTATAATTCGCATTTCAGGGATGAATTCCATGAAAATCAACCTGCGTCAACAATGTTAAAGTAGCCCAAATCCGCGGGAAAACTGTGTACCTGGCAACACTGTATGAGATCACCGAGGTCCGGACCTCGGTAAATTTATCATGTTCAAAAATAAAATTTGTTCTCTGAATAACTCATTTGCTGTTTAAAACTCCTCATACGACTGTCTGCATGTATAATTAAGTTTAGAAGGTTTGCAAGAATAGCGTCCCTGATGTAAGGTGACCAGATTTCTGAAATGATAACCGGGAATATTTCCTAGTTCAGTAATCAAAATATCACTGAAATCTCACTTGTGATTATATACAAAAATTTAAAAAATGGGGACAATATATTTGTGTATGTTTTTTAATTGTTTTGGTTTCCATATATTAATATCATAATTAGTAATTACAATGATGTTTAAGGATCAAACTTACCCTAGTATATTAATAGGACAAACGTTACAATTCTCCAAAAAATCACACTATGAAAAGTAAACAGATCAAAACAGGATTATAAGAAAACTATGACTTTACAAAAACAATAAAAATAAAACAATAAAAAAATGAGAACATATGATAAATAAGACTGTATTTAACAAAGAATTGTAACATTTTTTGACTGTATTTAACATTTACACAAACTGAGTAATTACAACTTTTTAAATGATTTTTTTCCAAGTAATGTTTATGCTTTTGGAAATGGATCTTTACTACCCCTAATCAGGCTTATTATTTAGCCACAGCGTGTGTGCTTTCTGCAAGTGTAATTGTTTAGTTTATTTATTTTTATTTATTTATTATTATTATTATTATTCATATCGGAGTTGACGGCGGAAGTTAAATGAAGATGAATGTTTAATACTGTGTGTAAAACACCTTATCATACCTAGTTATAAAGTGCACACAAACAGTATTACTTTGTTTTAACATGCATATAGTTAGTATTTGACTACTTTGAAACCAGTAACGGTGTGTCTCTATTGATAATTGACGATAATAGTGCTCTGCTTTAGTCCAAGCATAGACTGTATAAAAACATGGACGCAGTGTCCGTGACATCACCCGTAGGTTTCTGAAGAGCGTTTTTGAAGCTCAAAAGTGGGCGGAGCCGGCCGTCGCCATCTTGGCAGTGCGTCACCGCGCGTCACTCCCGGATAATCGAAAATGGGCAAAGAGGCGGGAGCTGGTTGCTGAAGCCACGCCCACCTAGCTCGACGGTGGTGACAGCAGCGGCAATCCACCTGTCACTCAAGTGGCCACGCCCTTAATTATGTTTAAATTTGTTTTCATATAAATATCTGGCAACACTGCATCGCCGGCATGACTGGCTACCAGGCAATACAATACCAGGCTGGATATAAGGCAAACGAGAAAAAAAAATAATAATTCTGTCAGAAACATTCAACGCTATCAAAAACAGTAGCATTTAACACTAGTACACATCTGTAGAACAAGGTTACATACATAATTAAATTAAATATGCAAACACTAGTCATGAAAAGTCTATGCTATTTCATTCAGGATAGTAGTTCAGTTTTCACAAAGTCATGCTAGAAACATTAATAAGAGCACTATAGCAAACGTTATCATCTATATAGCAATGGCTATTAATGAAAACAATAACAGCAATATGCATTGTTGCATGAATAACAAACACTTTGGGCGCGCGCAGGCATCCGGTGCGTGAGGTGTGTACGCGCTCTGGCGTAGTTTTACACAGCGCTGGAAGTGATCTCGCGTGCGTATACGTCACTCATTGTTTACACAGTGCACAGTCATTGTAGGTACGACGGCTAATCAAAATGGTACTTGTGCTTATCCGGATTGTTCAAACCGACTTAAAACTAAAAGATTACGTTCTCTCGCGAAAACTCATTCGGGAGTGGTAACTTTCCACGTAGCCTATTCCCAACTTCTGAGCCTGCTCGCCTGAAGTTATGCTTGATTGCTCTTCGGCTGGATATCAACACACCCATTAACGTAAACTACGCCAGATGCATTAAATTGCCATGCATTATATGACTGACAGACTGCAACGGCTGGAGTTAAAAATCATAATTTGTGTTCTACTGAAGAAACAAAGTCATCTACATCTTGGATGCCCTGGGGGTAAGCAGATAAACATCACATTTTCATTTTGGGGTGAACTATCCCTTTAACCTCACCCCACACCTCTGGGCTGTGTCCGAAATCGCCCCCTATACCCTTAAATAGGGCACTATTTGAGGGAACAGCCATTTTTAGTGGTGTCCGAAACCATAGTGGACGTTCTCGAGTGCACTCATTCAATCCCACAATGCACTGCAAAAACGAGTGTACAACTGGTGCACGCTCAACGGCTAGAGAATGGCCATACTGCACTCTGAGAGTCACGTGCCGAATGAATTCCCGCATCTCGCCAGAAGATGGCGCCCGCAGCTGAATAATCAATAAACATACGAAGAATTTTAAGAACCAGGTGCACCTTTTATTAGTACCCCTGTTTAGCGGTGTGTGTGTGTGTGAGTGTGTGTGTGTGTGAGTGTGTGTGTGTGTGAGTGTGTGTGTGTGTGAGTGTGTGTGTGTGTGAGTGTGTGTGTGTGTGAGTGTGTGTGTGTGTGAGTGTGTGTGTGTGTGAGTGTGTGTGTGTGTGAGTGTGTGTGTGTGTGAGTGTGTGTGTGTGTGAGTGTGTGTGTGTGTGAGTGTGTGTGTGTGTGAGTGTGTGTGTGTGTGAGTGTGTGTGTGTGTGAGTGTGTGTGTGTGTGAGTGTGTGTGTGTGTGAGTGTGTGTGTGTGTGAGTGTGTGTGTGTGTGAGTGTGTGTGTGTGTGAGTGTGTGTGTGTGTGTTTATGTGACCTGATACCCGGATGTTGATCGGCGCGGCGTCAGTGCGCAGCTGCAGGCCGGACTTACTGAGGTGAGCAAAACAAGCTCAAACATTTGCAAACGTACACAACATATATCGCGCTAACAGCAACATACAAACGTATACATGTGAAATAATCTGTTAGAGTCATGTTTGAAGGCTGTCTTTGTAATTCCGAGGAACGTATCATCATGCATTTAAGTTAGTTTTGATCACTTCATCTGTGTACCATCGATATCCGCTGAATAATTAAATGTGTAGAAGACTCACATACATTTTCGTGGCCCGAAATGATCCAAGTAACCCTTTTCTAGTTGCTTTAAGTGATATCAAAGCATATTTGTCTGTGCGTTTGAACGTTTGTGTGTGTGAATGCGCCATAATTAGCATGCTAGCTTGGTAAGTTCAAGCAGAGAGATAAATAAATCAGCTTTATGGCAAAACCCGATAGTTCATTTCGTGTAGTACACTGGTCTTTGAAGTACACTAGAGAACTAATCTCGTAGTATGGTCATCGTTCAGTGCCATGATGTATGTATCTGTTTATTTTTTTACCATTTGCCATCAGTGTGATGTTGTGCATTGGGCTTGTGAAAGAAAGTTTGCAAGTATTAACACAAAAACAGTAGAATAAAATCTTTACTGCTTCATGACCTGGCTTGATGCAAAGATTTTCACGGCATGCATACAGGACATACACTGCGTCTATCTATAAAACAGTGCAGTAATGTGATGTGTGTGTGGTGTCACAGGAGCAGGAGAGGAGCAGCAGTTCATGGAAGACACCATAAGTCACCATAAGACGGGAGACAGCAGTCATCAGGAGGTGGGCAATGCTTTGGCTGGGTTTAACATTGTACATACTCCAGAAAACATCCATTAGCTGCATATGTGCATGCAAACATCTGACAAGCAGTTTGTTTTTATTACAGGACTCTGAAGACGGCGCAAAAGGTTAGTCATTTGCTTTTGTGTTTGATTTGGGTAAGTGACGTTTGATTAAAATTACTGGATTGTAGGCTTGCCACGATAGACGGTGCTGACGGTGTTAAGCCGCAACACCGGTTACGTCACTTGCCCACCGCGGCACCGACCCCCACCGTCGTTTTGAATTTTTATAGTAATAAAAATAATTTCGTTCAGTAAAAGAACAGACACTACAATTAAAAACTGAACGCGGCTGCTCAATGTAGCGTGCCGAACGACAGTCGCATCACAGATCAGATTTAATGAGACAGACGAGACGAGCGAGGTGAGACAGACGAGACGAGCGAGGTGAGACAGACGAGACGAGCGAGGTGAGACAGACGAGACGAGCGAGGTGAGACAGACGAGACGAGCGAGGTGAGACAGACGAGACGAGCGAGGTGAGACAGACGAGACGAGCGGCGAGCGAGGCGAGACAGACGAGCGAGGCGAGACAGACGAGCGAGGCGAGACAGACGAGCGAGCGAGCGAGGCGAGACAGACGAGCGAGCGAGCGAGGCGAGCGAGCGAGCGAGGCGAGCGAGCGAGCGAGGCGAGCGAGCGAGCGAGGCGAGCGAGCGAGCGAGGCGAGCGAGCGAGCGAGGCGAGCGAGCGAGCGAGGCGAGCGAGCGAGCGAGGCGAGCGAGCGAGCGAGGCGAGCGAGCGAGCGAGGCGAGCGAGCGAGCGAGGCGAGCGAGCGAGCGAGGCGAGCGAGCGAGCGAGGCGAGCGAGCGAGCGAGGCGAGCGAGCGAGCGAGGCGAGCGAGCGAGCGAGGCGAGCGAGCGAGCGAGGCGAGCGAGCGAGCGAGGCGAGCGAGCGAGCGAGGCGAGCGAGCGAGCGAGGCGAGCGAGCGAGCGAGGCGAGCGAGCGAGCGAGGCGAGCGAGCGAGCGAGGCGAGCGAGCGAGCGAGGCGAGCGAGCGAGCGAGGCGAGCGAGCGAGCGAGGCGAGCGAGCGAGCGAGGCGAGCGAGCGAGCGAGGCGAGCGAGCGAGCGAGGCGAGCGAGCGAGCGAGGCGAGCGAGCGAGCGAGGCGAGCGAGCGAGCGAGGCGAGCGAGCGAGCGAGGCGAGCGAGCGAGCGAGGCGAGCGAGCGAGCGAGGCGAGCGAGCGAGCGAGGCGAGCGAGCGAGCGAGGCGAGCGAGCGAGCGAGGCGAGCGAGCGAGCGAGGCGAGCGAGCGAGCGAGGCGAGCGAGCGAGCGAGGCGAGCGAGCGAGCGAGGCGAGCGAGCGAGCGAGGCGAGCGAGCGAGCGAGGCGAGCGAGCGAGCGAGGCGAGCGAGCGAGCGAGGCGAGCGAGCGAGCGAGGCGAGCGAGCGAGCGAGGCGAGCGAGCGAGCGAGGCGAGCGAGCGAGCGAGGCGAGCGAGCGAGCGAGGCGAGCGAGCGAGCGAGGCGAGCGAGCGAGCGAGGCGAGCGAGCGAGCGAGGCGAGCGAGCGAGCGAGGCGAGCGAGCGAGCGAGGCGAGCGAGCGAGCGAGGCGAGCGAGCGAGCGAGGCGAGCGAGCGAGCGAGGCGAGCGAGCGAGCGAGGCGAGCGAGCGAGCGAGGCGAGCGAGCGAGCGAGGCGAGCGAGCGAGCGAGGCGAGCGAGCGAGCGAGGCGAGCGAGCGAGCGAGGCGAGCGAGCGAGCGAGGCGAGCGAGCGAGCGAGGCGAGCGAGCGAGCGAGGCGAGCGAGCGAGCGAGGCGAGCGAGCGAGCGAGGCGAGCGAGCGAGCGAGGCGAGCGAGCGAGCGAGGCGAGCGAGCGAGCGAGGCGAGCGAGCGAGCGAGGCGAGCGAGCGAGCGAGGCGAGCGAGCGAGCGAGGCGAGCGAGCGAGCGAGGCGAGCGAGCGAGCGAGGCGAGCGAGCGAGCGAGGCGAGCGAGCGAGCGAGGCGAGCGAGCGAGCGAGGCGAGCGAGCGAGCGAGGCGAGCGAGCGAGCGAGGCGAGCGAGCGAGCGAGGCGAGCGAGCGAGCGAGGCGAGCGAGCGAGCGAGGCGAGCGAGCGAGCGAGGCGAGCGAGCGAGCGAGGCGAGCGAGCGAGCGAGGCGAGCGAGCGAGCGAGGCGAGCGAGCGAGCGAGGCGAGACAGACGAGACGAGCGGGGTGAGAGACAAGACGAGTGAGAGACAAGACGAGCGAGGTGAGAGACAAGATGCGGGAGAGACGAGACGAGCGAGGAGAGACAGACGAGACGAGCGAGGAGAGACAGACGAGCGAGGAGAGACAGACGAGACGAGCGAGGAGAGACAGACGAGACGAGCGAGGAGAGACAGACGAGACGAGCGAGGTGAGAGACAAGATGCGGGAGAGACAAGACGAGCGAGGTGAGACAGAAGAGACGAGTGAGGTGAGACAGACGAGAGGATCGCGGATGATTTAGTTTCGAAACGAGATGCAAAAGCGCCTGTTTGGCAATATTTTGGATTTTGAAAAGCCTGTTGACTTTTGCCGTTTATCTAAAGTGATTTTGGAAGTTTTTTTAAACATTCGTTTCTTATTTAATTGGTTCCACATTGTTTGCTGATTTTTACTTTATTTAAACTGTCATTTATTTATTTTATTTGACATCAAGGTGTATGCCGTGCCTCCAAGCATTCTTACTCGTTTTGCTAATAAACGTTCTACATTTCTTATTTATTTGGTTATATATTATACATGTTTACTTGTTTCCAGTTTTGTACATATAAACTTTATGTAAGTTATTTGTTATTTTATATTAGACATAGCCTGCCCTATAGCATGGTGTATATGTTAATACAAGTTCTATGTTTTATATATATACGCTAAAGTGAGTTTGGCGTTGTATTTTGTGGTTGCATTCAAGCAATTAACGCCTAACTGCCGTTAATTGATGCGCACGGCGCTTTTAAGCTATTTAAAAGCGAGGAAAAGAGGGAAAATTCAAACAAACAATTGCTTTACTCCGAATTGCCGCTATTTAAAAGTGAAAGTAAAATGTGCACAGCACTTTACAAAATATTTAAAAGTGAAGGAAAGTGAGGAAAAGAGGGAACGCCTCGCCCCCGCGGTGATACCGGTATTACCAGTGTTGTCACACGTTGATTAACAGGTGGGAAAATTTCCTCACCGTCACAACCCTACTGGATCGCTCATTACGTTCTAAACTGCCGTCAGGCGGTGAAACCACCAGAAGTGTTCGAGCTGTCATCGATCTTACTATTCCCTACCAGCAGAGAGCATCACTGTCTGACAGTCAAAAAACTGACCTAAAATCACCTGATTTGAAGTGTATCAGTCACATGGGATTTGTTTTTATAAGATGTGTGTTATCTGCAATGTTTATGGTCTTTTTTTGGACAGGATTAGCAATATATTGAAATCTTTAAGGTGGGTGTGTCGGCTGCACACTGCCGACACGAGTAACTGATCCAACACATAATATATTTATTTATGTACGTAATTATATGTAATATATGTAAACATGAACATATAGCCTATCTGGTATTAGTATCAGAAATTTATTTGAATAGGCTATACAATCAATAATACAGTACAAGTCTCTGTTACTGCACTGTCCACCACAAATAGATTTTCCAAAAGGCTTTGACTTCGTTGAATAAACATGAGCTCTGCACGGTTCAAAGTCAAAGCGTGGCACGGTTGTTTTTATACGAATGTATCTTTTTTTGAAGGAAACCGATTGTCTTCAGAAAAGTTTTGATGTCATTTTCATTTAATCTTTCCTATAATGCCTGATAAAGCAGCGTTCATGAGCGCAGTGTTGTTTTTTGTACAGCCGTTACCGGGGAGACCGCTATTTCTGCCGCTCTTAAAGCACCTCCTGCTGGCAGATAATTAATTTGCACTTTCAATAAGCCCGTCTGCTGTTTTATATTTATATTATAAACATATATATTTCCCTCAGGGGAAGTGCCGCCACACATAGAGTGTAATACTGTGGGAAACACTGTACTATATTGATCTGCGTTATATTGAAATTCAAAGTAGGGCTGCAAGATATTAGGAAAAAACAGACATTGCAATATTTTTAATAAATGTGTATTTATACAGTATGAATAAATACAGGTATTGTCACCAGAGGAATAGCTTTGTTTGGAAAGAATTAATCACTAGAGTTAGTGGGGTGAATTTGTTGCATCTGCATAGAAAAAAAAGTTTTTCACTATATAAATTAAATATAGATTAATACTTGTTAAAGCTACAAGAGTTATTTGGCCAAGTGCAGTGATATATTTTCTATTTGTCTTTTGTTGTTTGATTAACGTTAATGACATTGACAAGAGGGAGCGCAGTATAGGCTGCTGTCACTTTAAACCCTGTAAAACCATTTTTGATCATGTTGGAGTGTGTTGTCATTGCTGACATGTTTAATAAACAGTTCACTCAATGGTTTCGCCTCCTAAAACTTTTTTTTTCTTTTCTGTTTGCCTGAATATTTTTGGTTACTGAAAATTCGGTGCATCACTAGTTTTTATCTAATTTTTTAGTTCTGTGTTGGTTTGGTCCAAGGTTTGAAAATTTAACTTAGATATGTTTATGAGTGAGCAGTCGCTGTTGTGCTTTATCAGGATGCATCACATCACTTCCTGCGTTTGTGCAGTGAGAGTTTAGTTCAGATTTCAGAAATGTTCTGTCTTTATGTAAAACTCATTTTAAGAAATGTTATCCATTGCTATGTTTTTTTTTTTTACTTTGTTTCTTCTTAACCGCTCTGCTCCTTTTAGAATTGGGCTCATTTCCGTCTCCTGCATCCCTCGTAACCCTTACCTCTGCTTCATTACGACCTGGTCCAGACGAAAAAAACTCCCCCTGTCCTGTTGTCGGGGGTTCATCGGACCCCCCTGAGGGAGGGAACAATGCAAAGTGGACCACTGTGGCCAACGGACAGCCCCCCTCCGCGGTGTCCCAGCGCTACATGCCCCGTGAGGTGCCCCCGCGCTTCCGCAACCAACAGGAACCAAAAGTGCTACTGAAGAGGGGCCAGCCGCCACTGTCCTGCATGCTGCTGGGGGGCGGAAACGGAGGGGACACCATGCCCCAACTTCCCCTGCAGGAGCAAGCTGATGACTCAGGTGGGGCGAATGAAAAGAAAATGATTGGATACAGGACCTAATAAAATGAATTCAACAGAGCTGTGTGGTTCTTTTATAATACTTAGTAAATCTCCATGTAAGGGGTAGAATATTGTGATTTTTCTTTACTGTCAATTTTGATCTATTTAATGCATCCTTGCTGAACAAAAGTATAATTTCTGGGGGGGGGGGAAATCATGTGGTTGTTGTTTTTTTTTGGCTTTTATTCTTTTCTGATGTAGTGTATTTTTCTCTTCCAGATCCTACAGTAGATTCAGTTTCTCTGCACTCATCTTCTGACACCTCTGCCACTCCCACTTATGCAAATTACACATGGGGGCTGGGCTCAGGACGTCAACCCTCCGCTCAGGGAATGGACAAGGATAATTCTGATGTTGAGAAATGGCCAAGACCGGAAGACTCATGGAATAGTGATCAGACTCCACATTCTCCCAGTTCGGGGATGGATGAGTCTGACGGCCTGGGAAAGGACAGTTCTTCTCAACTCTCTGAATATGCAGAAGCCAGTGCGATAGGAGGTGCGTCTTCACACTCTGAGAATAAAGAATCCATTAAAGGTGTCAATCAAGACTTAAATTCCAAGGTGCCGCTGCTTTCTGGAGACCAGGAGGGCACTCAAGGTCTAAATCCAAATTACAACCCCGATGAAGCAGCCTCCAGTCAAAATCTCTTATTCCACCCTGCTTCTGAGGAATCTTCTCCCACACCCTTGAGTCCAGCCAGTGCACAGTACCAGACACTCTGCAAGAACGAAGAGCGCATTACAGGGGATTGGACAGAGCTTCAAGCTGGACCAAATGGTGGTGGAGATGATGGAGTCTCCAATAAGGAAGTGTGGGATACAGGAGAAGACCCTGTTGGGAAGAGCAGTGATGCAGTAGGTGGAAGTTCTGGTGATGGCACTGGCATCTCTCAGGAAGTGTTGAACAGAGACACGGTAGGTTCAAACAAACAGGCAGCTACAGGATGGACCTCAGACTCAGCGGCTGGAGCATCAAAAGAGGATGTGAGCGAGATCTCTGAGGTAAGCACAGATAGTTTACAGGACTCTTCAGTGTTTGCGAACAGCATGGCATCAGAAGACGACAATCAGAAAGCAGATGATGATTGGAATGGATCTAATGGAAAATTAACTGGCAGAGAACGCAATGAGGATGCCAAAAATCTGGTCCAAAGCCCCTCCAAATGTCAGGCCCTCCCCCCAGAGGAAGCCTTACAGACCATGATCAATCACACTAACCTGGATCCTAAAGTACTGTGCAACACAGGATGGGGCAAGACCCAGATCAAGCAGAATGTCTCCTGGGATTTTGAGGGTGACAGTGGGAATGTTGGCTGGGATGTAGAAGAGCACACCGCCCGTAGTAAGGAAGGCTGGCGGGAAGCAGGTGACCTTTCCAGCTCCAAAATGCAGAAGCAGGAGGTTGGCCAGGTGGGAAGAGCTCAAGGGTGGACTGGGCATGGAGAAACAAGCGTTGGGAATAGTCGCAAAGGGAGCGGTTGGGGAGAAAGCCAGGAGGTTGAAGATACTACCAGGAATGAAGGGACGGAGTGGAACCAGGGTGGTGGAAGTGAGTGGACTCCATTACCCGAGGGTGGAGGCTGGAATGAAGAGAGAGACGGTGACCGCAAGAATCAGGATGAAGGATTATGGGGCAGCCCGGAAGGGTCAGGACAGCGGAGTGGTGGCTTGGGAGGCAGCAGTGTCAAACAGCACCAGGGATGGGGTGAGAAGCTTCTTCCATCACGGATACCAAACAAACAAGCAGCACTTAAAACCCAAAATCAACAACCGCTGCAGCAATCACAAACCCAGCAGCAAATGCCGGGATATCCGAAAGCCTTGCAGGATCAGGGTCGTCCAGGAGAGACAGACGACCAGAGTAAAGGGTCTGGGTGGACCTGTGGGCCCATCCCTCAGATGCCTTCAGTTGTAGAGCCAAGTGGGTGGGAGGAACCCTCGCCACAGTCCATCAACCGGAAGATGGAAATTGACGACGGTACATCTGCATGGGGGGATCCGTCACGCTACAACAGCAGGGCCGTCAGTCTGTGGGATAAGAACAGCTCACAGGACCAACAGCAGTCGTCTGGGAGACAGGCTGGAGCTCCATCTAAAACTTCTGGTAAGAAGGCGGCAGTGCATTTTGAAGCAGTTAAACCATTTCAAATCAGAAACATCCCATTCATCAACACATGTTCACATTCCAGTTCCTGCGACATGGGCACGCAGCAGTGGTCCCTCCGATTCCTCCATGGACAGCAGTACAGCTGCTTGGGGGAAATCGTTTGATGGTTGGGGGGAATCCAGTGAACCAGGGAAAGAAGGAGGATGGGGAAACGTGCATTCCCATTCTACTAAATGTGGTAAGAGCCTGTCTAAGTGCACATGCTCAAGGGTTGCCAAGTCTGGTTTTCGCAAGGAATTGGGCTACTTTTAAACCATTGGCAGGATTTTTTCCCTGTGGGTTAAACGTTTGACACGTTGCACCAATTATGATTGTATTGAAATATTTCATTCTACCCAATTTATATTCTACAAATGATAATACTGCACTTAATGAGACACACTGTGTTCACAACTACTATTATACAGTGATTATTTGGGCTAGTTTTGGGGCTAGTCATTGAAGTAGTTTTTATTGGCCAGTGGCTTGGTTTTGTTCCGCTGATCTGGCAACCCTGAGAACAACTGTAAAATGGGATTTCTCAAATGGCTGCATGACTATGGCAAAAATCCTAATTGTTGATTATTTCCCTTGATATTGAAATTGTGATTACATTCAAATGTATTTACATTAAAATACTTTTTTGTTGTGGGTAACTGCATGTTGTGTTTTTTATATAGATTACACATCCAAACTGGTCCATAGAGCGCACTGTTAGAAATCAGTAAAATTGCCGGACATAATTGCATATTTGGTCACTAACATTATTTTGGTTTGGTGATTTGCTATTGCGTTTGCTATTGCAACCAATCACACATATGTTTGCAGAGTAGATGAATGGAAATGTTAAGCACTGCAAAAATGTTGTAAATGGTAACATTTGATACAATGAGAGTAAATCTAAATATAATGGTTTGACACGTTGCACCAATTATGCTTGTATTGAAATATTTCATTCTACCCAATTTATATTCTACAAATGATAATACTGCACTTAATGAGACACACTGTGTTCACAACTACTATTATACAGTGATTATTTGGGCTATTTTTGGGGCTAGTCATTGAAGTAGTTTTTATTGGCCAGTGGCTTGGTTTTGTTCCGCTGATCTGGCAACCCTGAGAACAACTGTAAAATGGGATTTCTCAAATGGCTGCATGACTATGGCAAAAATCCTAATTGTTGATTATTTCCCTTGATATTGAAATTGTGATTACATTCAAATGTATTTACATTAAAATACTTTTTTTGTTGTGGGTAACTGCATGTTGTGTTTTTTATATAGATTACACCTCCAAACTGGTCCATAGAGCACTCTGTTAGAAATCAGTAAAATTGCCGGACATAATTGCATATTTGGTCACTAACATTATTTTGGTTTGGTGATTTGCTATTGCGTTTGCTATTGCAACCAATCACACATATGTTTGCAGAGTTGATGAATGGAAATGTTAAGCACTGCAAAAATGTTGTAAATGGTAACATTTGATACAATGAGAGTAAATCTAAATATAATGCTTGTTAATTAAGTATTTTCACAATTAGGTAACAATTAGGTAATCATGGCAGCCGTAATTGTGATTGTGTTGCCAATTAATTGTGGAACTTTTCAAGTGTGTCATTTGAGCTGATCTTCATATTTACTATTAAGGTTCAAAGTCTATGCAAGAGGGATGGGGTGAGGAAGGCTCGAATGTATCCCGACACTCCAGTTTGGAGGAAGAGGATGGTGGCACTGGTGTTTGGGGCAGTCGGGGATCTCAAAGCAACATGTCCACATACAACTCCGGGGGCTGGGGGCAAGGTCAGGGGGCCAGGAGACTCAACGCTAAGGTATGTTGGGAGCTCTTTTTTGACCTCCCCAAGGCTTTTTGACTTAGGGAAAACTTATCGACTCCTAAATGACCCTTTAGTTTGTCCCCCAGAGCCCTTTTAAAGGCAACAGTGGGGACTCGTGGGCATCTCCTGTGACTCGGCAGTTCGCAAACATGAGTGTTATGGTAAGCTCGTCGTTACCACTTTGCTGATCTGCTCTTGTGTGTTGCTGCAGCTGTGTAGAAATATGCTGTATGTGTTTTTCAGGATGAAGACTCCAGTATGGGTCACGATAGTAGGCACGACAGGAGAGGAATGAATGATGGTGAGATGCGGAGAGGCGGCAGGACTGGGGGAGCTTTCCGCTCACAGATGTCCAAAGAGACGCCATGCGGGGAGACCGGACCTTACATGGACAAGGTACTGAGACGCATCCAATCCCATCTTCACTGAAGGACAAAGAGAGTCATATCTAATAACAAATATCCCATGGCATATAAAAGCAGAAACCCTCTCGAGAACGAAAAGCAGCTGGACTTATTCCAGCCCTGAGTGACCCTGGAGCAACCTGTGAGATCAGATCTATCTGATGCTACTCAATATCAAGTGCTTTTTTTGGGGTCATATTCGACAAGCGGTTTCACTCGAAAGTACATCACCATACGGAAGTCCATTGCCGCTTCTGTTTCATGCCGGCTGTTCAAGGTCACAAGGGTGAAAGTCCATTGGTAGATTTTAATGGACTCGAACTAAAAACCCTCTAAAGCCCTAAGCTTTAGCTGTTGCTCTTCTTTGCTGTTATTTTGAAGGTTGGAGGTCATAGTATGTTTGGCGGTGGTGGGATTCCACCATTGAGAGGGATTCATCAGGCTGGTGTGCACCCCTTAAACCCTTCCCCTGGGATACGAGCACAAGTGCCTCATCAGTTCCTGCCGCCTCAGGTCAGTTTGTGTTCTTGGTTTTAACACTGATAAATGGATGTTATTAGCTCACAGTCATATCATGGTTCCTCCGTTGTTCTGCAGGTTCCTGGGCCAATTCTAAAGCCAATGGCACCCCCTAGTGGAGGCATGTTCCCTCCACAGCTTTCCCCCCAACACCTCGCCATGCTCAGTGGCATTCATCCACACATGCAACAGTTTCAACTAGTATGTATCACATTTAGCCCTATGATGTAAGGTGTTTAAAAAGTGTTGTTTTAATGTTTTATGTACATTCTCTATCTCAGGCCTGTCAGCTCCTGTTGCAGCAACAACAGCAGCAGCAGCAGTTTCTGAATCAGAGGAAGTTTCCTCCTCCTGTGAGACAACAGCACGACCCACAGCAGGTACAGCATCCAAATAACAGCACAGCGCCCCCTACTGACTAATATTCAAGACGAACATTTACTGGACTGAAGCAACTCAAGTTTCCTTAGTTGTCCATTCACCATTTAAAAAATAAATAAATAAAGTCATATTCAAATGTCAGCATCAAATGTCAGCATCAAATATGATCATCAGGCTTTTTAGAAACATTTTTGTTTTTAATGACCTCTCAGTCAGGATTGTATAGCATTTCATCATACATTTTGATCATCAATCTTACAATTGGTTTGCATTACAAGCTATCAGAATTTCATTCTTTGTCTTTTGGCCAAATAAATATACATACATATAAATATACATTTAAATATCAGCAAGGGTAAAACTGTCTCTGAATAAAACTGAGCTGTTTTTTCCTCCATATTCTCACTATATCAGACTATATGAGCCATACAAGCCTGATATATCAAATATGATACAAAATGCATATGCTGACTTATTTAAAGATTTTGTTTAAGAGTTCATTAAATGGTTTCTATTTAAAAAAAAAATTTAAATCCTATGAAATTATTATAACTAATTGCACTAGTGAATTTTCAACACTGTTTATAAAAATAAAAAAGACTTCTTAATACAAATTAGTTTTTTTTTTTTTTTTTTTTTTCCCCTTGCTAAAGTATCTAAAAATTCTTGGCACAAGATATTAAGACCTGGGGCCCGTTGCATAAGCTTAACCTCTGTGTTAAGACAGTGTCTTAGGTATGAGTTTGACCAACCAGCAGTTAGCCATTAAGTAATCAGTCTTATTTTTGGATTTATGGTAACTTTGAGTAATCTATGCTTTTATGTATCTGAATTTTAAAAAATCATGACTAGTCTTAAAGAAAAAAATTAGATGACTATCTTGTAGGGCTGGGCAAAAAAAAAGATTTTTCAATTAATCGTTCTTTTAAACTATGTCGATTCGATATCGATTCTCAAAAGCCGCGAATCGATCTTTTCCGGGATTTATTTCAGCACACATTTAAAATAAGATCTGATTAACGTGAATCTTAAAATGTCATCTTCAGCTGCTCTGAGGGTCACTTCATTAGCATTTACCGTTTCGTTTGAGAAAACTACCGTCATATCACATAACACAGCAGCTGCAATTTCTTCACGGCAACCCGTCAAAAAAGTTTAGTTTAACGTTAAGAAACTGTCAGAATATATTACTGTTTAGCAGTCTGAAGACTCAATGCTACTACTGCTAATAAATATTAATAAATCTTTATTTTTAAAGGAATAATCACATCTGTTTTCTTTTTAATTTGAACAGTAAACCTCTGTTGTGCTGCACTTTGTTTGCCAAAAAATAAAAGGGTTTAATTTTCATTTGATTAGGATAAATTGAATTAATATTTTATGCCTTCATCTGATTACCAGAAAAATTAAGAACATTTTATAGGGCCCTATTATTGTTTAAAAAAGGACCCATACAAAAAAAGTATAGGTTTAAAATACAGGCATGTGGCTTAATTTCTTTTTATTAATTCACCATTTGTAAACTGATGTTTACTGTTCATTTTTTTGAGAAATATCAATAGCATTTGTATTAACTATATTCACTGAATGTAATAAAAAATCGAGAATCGAAATAGAATCGAATCAGGACATCTGAATCGATACCCAGCCCTACTATCTTGTAAGACCAGTCTAAACCTTTTATGCAACTGGCTCCTGTTTTCATTGATTTTCTCTACTTGGCAAACTGGCAGATTTACACTTTTTATGCGTAGGTCAATATAACATTACAATCAAGATGAAATCTATAATAAGTCTTAATATCTTATTCCGTGTTGCTTCTAAAAATAAATTCATTTTGTTTTAAGGATTTTTAGGTATATTAACTGTAATGCAAATACCCATGCTTTGAAAGAACATTTTGAATGGACATAGTCTGTCTCATTAACGTATGTTTTCTTTGTAGTTGGCGCGGATCATGGCAATTCTGCAGCAGCAGCAGGGTGTTGGTGGGCCCAAACTCTCGCCGCCCCCCATGGGAGGACACGTCCCCAAACACCCAGACGCACATCTCCACCAGCTGGGCATGAATGCACACAAACAGTCTGATGGGCCAGTGCATGCAGCCATGGGAGGATCTGAGCTGCACAGCAAAGCTCCTGCTGCTTTCACAGGTGAGGACCCCACCTCCTCAAACACATGTATGAATGAATGAATGAACGTCTTTAAAGGGTTAGTTCACCCAAAAATTTAAATTCTGTCATTAAATACTCACCCTCATGTTGTTCCAAACCCGTAAGACCTTTGTTCATCTTCGGAACACAAATTAAGAAGTTTTTGATGAAATCTGAGGGCTCTCTGACCCTCCCATAGACAGCAAGGTAACTACCACGTTCAAGGTCCAGAAAAGTACCAAGATGATTGACAAAGTAGTCCGTGTGACATCAGTGGTTCAACTGCAAAGTTACGAAGCTGCAAGAGTACGTTTTTGCACAAAGAAAGCAAAAATACGGCTTTATTCCACATTTTCGTCTCTACTACGTCACTTGTGGACGCGCGTTCACGACAGTATCATGACGCGAGCGTGCGCTGGGGCTGACCCAGATCCTGCGTTATAACATCATTACGCCGGATATGGGTCAGCGCCGCCACATGCCACAAAATATCTTAATTTGTGTTCCGAAGATGAACAAAGGTCTTAGGGGGTTTGGAACGACACGAGGGTGAGTAATTAATGACAGAATTTTCATTTTTGGGTGAACTATCCCTTTAACTGTTGAGCATATTTTATTGGAATTTGCTGCTTTAAATGATATTAGAGGATGGTTTTATTCAAAAATGTAATTAAAGGAATTGATGAATGTTTGAGAAATTAATGTTTCATTCATTCAATGAATGAATTAAATAAATCTGTTCCCATGAAGAAACAAACTCATCTACATCTTGGATGGCCTGAGGATGAGTAGATTTTCATTTGTAAGTTTCATTTAAAGTCTAAGAGCTTCTAAAAAAGAGCTATGTTCTTATTTTGCTGTAAAGAATTTTTTAATTTTTAATTTTCTTTGTCATTGAAGTTTTATTGTTGATGATTTGAATTTATACTGCTCTGAAATTTGCCATGAAATAGCCTTTGCTGCTATGATGTTAAATAAAATAAACAAACAAATGAATCCCATAATGTGAATATATCAATTATTTTTATTTTCAAATATAAAAGTGAAAGAGCTTATATAATTGCTAATGCAATTTTTTATGTACTCAGAGTTTGCCATGAAATTGTCTGATATATCATTTCAAGTTTTGTGGATTCATTTGATTACCATGAATGTATACTGTGTGTATGTGTGTATATATATATATATATATATACATTTATTATTAATAAAATCATAAAACACAGAATCCAGAAAAATGGACAGCACAAAATTTTGGAAAAACAACAAAACATTTCATAGCATTGTATCTGTTATTGTTCAAATGTTAGTATATTACATATATATATATGTAATATATATATATATATATTTTTTAAAGGTTTTATTAATTCAGTTGATTAAACATTCTTTTTGATTAGAATAATTGAATGACTCTTTAATGATTAAAAATGGAAAAAAAAATGTAATTTGAGAAAATGAATGACAGTAGCACTGATTGGATAGATGTTGAGCTCTGTGTGTGTGTGTGTGTTCAGGGCCGGGCAAGCAGGCCAGTGGCTCCTCGTTCTCTCAATACGATGTTTTGGGTGGCAGCTGGCACCGAAGCACAGGAGGGAAGGTCGACACACCTCCTGTCAACCCCACCTGGCCTCCAGGTAACACTCACACCAGAGCTTTAGTGATTTCCTTGTTTTGAAGTACCTAATCTGTCTTGACTTTGTTCACTATCAAAAGCTCAAATCTGATTCTTAGGCATAGCCACACTACTGTTAAAAAAACAGAATTAGATTTTTTCTTTTTTAAAGAATAAAAAAAAGTCAGTAATATTGTGAAATATAATTATAATTTTAAATAGCTGTTCTCTATGTGAATATATTATAAACTGAACAGCGACTCAAACTGAGCAAAAATATGCGATTTGCTGCAGATGCTGATATTTATATGATCAAAAAGATGAAAATGCTTGTAATGTAAATCAGTGAGATCTTTCTAACAGTATAGAGCAGGTAGCATTTAAATGGCGGCGCGTTCACACGCTGCGGCTTCTCTCTCTCCCGACAGAAAGGTGTTTTCGTGTTTTTTGTCTTGTGAGTCGCAGTGTTTTTGTACGCATTCGTCGCGTCTATTTGTTTCCAAGCGCGCATATTGTCGTGAGTATTGGTTTGCACTCTATCCTCCATATGCCTTGTGCTTTATATATATATTTTTACATTTTACCTTATTTGTATAGTTGTATTTTGTATTTTGTATTTAATCTGTATTTATGTTATCTGTATGCACCCAAGGGCCTGAGAGTAACGCAATTTCAATTCTCTGTGTGTATGTGCTGTACATGTGGAAGAATTGACAATAAAGCAGACTTGACTTGACTTGACTTGATACTGACATAAAATGCTATAAATATCAGTCGTCACTCTATATCTCCATTCTCAGTAAGATGAGATTGAAATGATCACAACATATAATGCAGCGATCGAGAGATGAAGAAGTAGAGGCTCCTCAAAAGATCCTGATGATCAGATTTGAGACTCTAATAAATGATTGATGGAGAATCAAGTAATGCTGAGCTGTTTCAGTCCAGTAAGAGTTCATCTGGAGATATGACTGCAGTTATTCTGACCTTTACTTGATAAAATCAGTCAAGATTCGACACGAGAAAATCATGTGAAGCTGGACGTTTGTATAGTTTACTGGGGGGGGGAAACTAAAGTTTAATCTATCAATCAGGCAGCAGAAGGCATGCAGTAGATTGTGTTCAGTTTTATTTCAGCAAAGTTTTTTCATTTAGAGGCCTTAGGAATTTGATCTGCTATGCATACTTGAAAATGTAACTGTGTGTCTGTCTGTGATCAGGGTCAAACTCTCTGAACACCTGTATGCCTTCACCTGGTGCCTGGCCATACAGTGCCTCAGACACGCCCCTCGCTGCACACGGCACAGGTAACGGTGGGTTAAAAACCTTTGCGCATTTTCATTTAAACTGTATTTAGCATGTTGGTAGAATTTCGCATCTCCTCATGCCGTTTCCAGCTAAATACTCCGAGCTGAAGTCCAGTTGGCCGCCGGAGCCCATCGGACACGGCAAATCATGGCGGACCAATCGCAGCACTTCTCACCTGTCCCGCCCCCCTCCGGGTCTCTCCAGTCAGAAGCAGCTGTGGGCGGGGGAGGGGCATTGGATGCCCAGGGCGTGGGGGGGCGGAGCCAGCGGCCCAGAGCCGCCCTTTAAATCAGGTACTGCAAGCACACATTCACACAGACGTATGTGAAGAGCAACCTGTTCATGTCCCGTGTTCTTCAGAGTGGAGCGATGGTGGAGCTTCAGCGGGAAAATCATGGCTGTTACTGAGAAACCTCACGCCGCAGGTGTGTACAAACACACACACACACATGCATATATATATATATATATATATATATACACAAACACACACACATATATAAATGCAAACACACACTACTGTTCAAAGATTTTAATAAGTTTTTAAAAGAAGTATTCTGCTCACTGTATTTATTTGATCAAAAATATGATAAAAAGTAATATTACTGGAGTAATGATGCTGAAAATTCAGTTTTGATCACAGGAATAAATGACATTTTACAATATATTCACAAACTCATTTTAAATTGTAATAATATTTCAGTTTTAGCAGTTTTTAAACTATTTTTGATCAAATAAATGCAGCAATGGTGTGTACCTGAAGTATTTGCTGCTAATTGCATGTCGGTTTTAAGTGGTTTTACTGTATTTGTCAGGATATTTAGTACAGCAAAGCATTTGATTTTTGTGTTTTCCTGTGGTTTGTGTGCAGATTGACGGCTCGACCCTAAAGACGATCTGTCTGCAGCACGGCCCTCTTCTGACCTTTCACCTCGGCCTGACGCAGGGCAGCGCTCTGATTCGCTACTGCAGCCCTCATGAAGCCGCCAAAGCCCAGAGCGCCCTGCATATGTGAGTCACACTATCTCAAACACACACACACACACACACACACACACACACACTCACACACTCACTCACTCACCCACTCACTCACTATGCATCATCTGAAAGCTGAATAAATAAGCTTTCCATTGATGTATGGTTTGTTAGGATCGGACAATATTTGGCTGAGATACAACTATTTGAAAATCTGGAATCTGAGGGTGCAACAAATCAAAATATTGAGAAAATCATCTTTAAAGTTGTCCAAATAAAGTTCTTAGCAATGCATATTACTAATCAAAATTAAGTTTTGATATATTTACGGTAGGAAATTTACAAAATATCTTTATGGAACATGATCTTTACTTAATATCCTAATGATAATATCCGATAATTTTGACCCATGCAATGTTTTTTTGGCTATTGCTACAAATATACCCCAGCGACTTAACACTGCTTTTGTGCTCCAGGGTCACATATTAAGTAAAATTAAGTAGTCAAAGCCTTCTTGCACTAGACGTGCTCATATATGAAACACCTGCGATTCACAGCTACCCGCTAATGTGCTCACGTTCAGTAAAGTAGCCTCGCTGATAAGTTTGGGTGAGTAAAGGCAGAAACACACAAGATATAGTACCTTCAGTGCCCTGTAGCTGGCGATATCACGTTTGTAGCAGCAAAAACGTTAGGTGCCATGGTTACCCACACAGACACTATTATAGTTTTTGTTAATATTGTAAATTAGGTTTTATTTTCATTTTCTGCTTTCATGTTAATTTTTTTTTTTTAAGTTTTTTTTTTCTTTATTATTTACGTTTTAGTATTTTTGTTGTTGTTTTTTTTGTCATCTTTTGTACTTGTTGTTTTTAAATGTCTATATAGTTATTCATTTGTTTATCAAGTTTTTTTTAAATTAACATTTATTCCAAGAAAATGGTTATAGTTTTTGTTTTAGTTAACTATAATAACCCCTAGTAGAATTAATCATTTAAGTTATACTTTGTATAATATAATACTAGGCTATACAATTACAAAATGTACAGTATTTATTTATTGGTTTAATTTTATTTATATAGAATTTAAATATTTAAGTTATGCTTTGTATAATATTATACTATATAATTACATAATTTTATAAAAACTTAATACAATGATATTTTCTTTTTATTCATATACAATATTTAGATGTTTCAATATTTCAGATATTTTATTTGCATAGATGTACAGATCAATCAGTCGTCATATTTAGAGTTCTCCATTTACTGATACTGTATTAATGTCAAAATCAATAACTGTTTGACCTGTTTCAAATATATTTACTGTTGTTAAATGGCTGGTTGATGCAAAACATGCCTGATTGAGTTCACAACGCAGGTCACATCAACACCCCGGAAGTGTTAACATGTTAATAAATTGAATAAATCTCGAACATGAATGCAAGAACTTTCTAGTAAGTTTTATTGACTATTTTAGTGATCTGAAGTGTTTTCATGTTCAGGTGCGTTCTGGGAAACACCACCATCCTGGCCGAGTTCATGAGCGAGGAGGACGTCGTCCGTTACTTCACACATTCCCAGGCTGCAGGGTCACCCGATGGCTCGCCTGGCTCTGACCCTGCCCCGCGAGAGGCTGAGCGTCCCGTGGGCGCCGGAGCGGACAGAGATGCGGCGGTGGAAGCGCCGGGACTCGCCCTCCTCAGCCAATGGAGCAACAGCGCAGGGGAGGGGGTGGGGAAAGGGGTCTGGGGAGGCGTGGCTTTCGGTTACCATGGCAGCAGCCTATGGGGCGGTCCTCAGTTAGAGGATGGCACAGCTGGGTTGTTGCCAGGCAACCTGCTTGGAGGCGGGACAGACAGTTTGTGATTGACAGCAGTCAGTTATTGAAAAACTGGTACGTGGAGTTTAAAGTGTGTCAAACTGCAATGTAATGATTGTTTCCAAACATGTGGAAGCCCATGCATTATTATAATATTTCAGTCTAGTTTTCACAAGACAAGGGTGAATCTCATGAAAACATTTCTTTTCTTTTTTTTGACCCTAAACTTCCAAGGAAAAAGAATTTATACTGTGCATAAGTTTATTTTAGGGCCATTAAGAAATTGGTGTTGTGACATTATTTTTAATGACAGTTCCCAGCTAATTCTAATTACTGTAATGCATTAATGCACATATACACACACACACACACACACACACACACATATATATATTTTTAGGACAACTTTCATGAAATTTTTTGATCCAATGTTGACTACTGTGTATATATATATATATATATATATATGTGCTAAGTTTTTATTTATATATATATATATATATATATATATATATATATATATATGTTGTACAACAAATATTACTGTGATGAATAAATGCTAGCGGAATTGTCATGAAAATATCACAATGCAAAAAAAAAAAATACCGGTAAATTACATGTCTATATGTAAAATTAAACGTATTCTGGAGGTGTATTTTTATTTATTGAATGAAAAATAAGTCACCAAAAAAAGTGTAATGTGTGGCCTCTGTATGTTTTCAATATTTTTGCAGTTGTTTCTGGTGACACACTGCAGCTTTAAGACAGACACACACACACACACACACTTTGAACAAACACTCATATTCAGAGAGCTACGTTTCCACACAAACACTGAATGTGTCGACAGGCTTTTGTATCTGTCCAGTGAGATATTAAACACACACAGGTGCAGTGTGAGTGTCATAGGGATTTGCTTACAGACATTCTCATCATTGCCAGTGTTAAGCTTTCATGTATTCGAATACAGGGACTGTTCCTAAAGGCCTTCTTTCTCTCTCTCTCTCTCTCACACACACACACACACACTGCTCAACTGAACGACTTGATGTTATGCAGGCACTGTTTGACTCTTCGACAGCAGATTTATTGATTTAATTAGAGAGCAACAGCATTCGAAGCTGGTAGATGCGTGAAACTCACCAAAAAACACACCTAGGTCTCATTTCACTCCAGAATCGAGCCTTTTTTAGGACCAGATTTTTTTTGGGTGATTATTTTAAGGATGGCTGAGCACATTTACTCACTCGATCTCAGTATTGTAATGCTAGATGTTTTCTAATTCTCATTGCCGTGACCGTAAAATATTTACTATGCTACAGTGAAATAGTGTAACGCAATTAGCTTGTAATTAAAACAAACTAGTATCGTGATAAATAAACGCTTTACATTTTAAAACAATGCCATTTTCTGCATGATAGCTAGTAATGAGAACTTGGCGGAAAATGTTGATTGCAAAACGAGCGTGGCAATGCAAAGAATTGTAACTGTCCTTAAAACTAGCTTATTTTCATTATTTCGTTGTGATTCCGGAGTGAAAAAGCCGTGTTTTGGGAGGTTCACGCAGGTCCGTTCCTTGCCTGTGGATTCTCTCATTCAGACCTTCCACTGTTCCCTTCTTGAACTGTTTCGTCAGGTTTGCTGTTACATTTATACGATTCGTACATTGTTTTAATTTTTTTTGCTAAGGCTATACAAGTTATCTTCAAAGGCTTTCAAGTGAGCGGAGGGAGGTCTGTACCGGGTGTATGTGTGCACTTGACTGTTATTGCTCTGTGTTTGTGTGCAGCTGTGCATTGTTGATTGTGCACTATACACTGCTGGGTGTGTTTTACGAACATTGGCATTATCGGGTTTCTGCGATTGGCGTGTCTCGTGTTTTTTAAGCGTACTCATGTAGCCTTTTGTATCGGCTGAACCGCAATAATGATTCTACAAGCATTTCTAAGACACGAGCGCTGACGGCGTTTCTGCCAAACTGTCCAGAGTTTACAAACAGCTGAAAGATGTATGTTTTTATGCGTCTGCACTGTTGTTTGTGTTTTAAATCAAGACTTTAACACTCCTTTTAGTGTTTTGATTTTGTTTTTTGAGATTTTACAGAGAAAAAAGAAAAGAAAAGAAGTGAAGAGTTCATTTAAATAAAAGTGACATGCAGCTGCTCTGAAGACCGAAGCATCAGATCTTTGGTTGTTTTTTTGTCATGCGTGTTAACCGTAAACAGATTGTGTCTCAGCTGTAAAACTATCAGTGTGTTTAGAGGTAAAAGTGAACTGGGTTTCTTTGACTCACTGATCATTCATAGAAATTTAATTTTTAATATCATTTTATTTCCAGTATCATTAATCATTAGATTCTACTGAATGCACATTGAAATAGATTTGCATTTTTTCCCATGTATAGTATAAGTTTGTATTATTATTATTATTATTATTATTATTCTCTCAGCTCAGCTGCTAACCTGTCAGTGTGAAAGGTAAGTTAGCAGGTTTTCGTTCAGCTGTGTATATTTAATCGAAGTCGTCTTACCTTTTAATTGTGAATGTTTTGCTTTGTAATTACAGATGATCTTTATTTCTTAGGTAGCTCTTATAGTAAAGATCAATAAATCAAACAATTACATTACACTAGTTGATATACATTAGTTATAAATGTTGAGTTTGATGTGTGTCTTGTATGAGTCATATATAGCTAATATATGAGTTCTATATACAGTATATAGTGGTAACAAGCTTAAGTCTGGGAATCTTTAGGCTACTTTGTATATTTATACTTGAGTTTCTTTGTTTACATTCCAGGACTTGCACTCAATTTTGTATATTTTCACATTGCACATTGTTTCAAAGCAGCTTTACCGAAATTCCAAATGTTCATTTTTATAATATCTTAATTCCGGATTGAACAGGATAGTTTGGAGACGCTGAAACATGAACCAGAAGTGTGCTGGTATTGAGTGAGTAAATGTAAGCATTAAATTAACACGTATAATGTTTCTCAGCTGAACTTAGTCGTTTGTTTTGCGGTGAAAGCTGTAGTTTAGTTTTCAGTTTATGCTGAGATGCGTGGATGTGTTTAAAGGGGTCATATGATGTGATTGCAATTTTTCCTTTCTCTTTGGAGTGTTACAAGCTCTTGGTGCATAAAGAAGATCTGTAAAGTTGCAAAGACTAAAGTCTCAAATCCAAAGAGATATTCTGTATAAAAGTTAAGAGTCAGCCACACCTACCTAAAACGCCTCGTTCTAACACGCCCCCACATATCTACCTCACTATGTGGGAAGATTTGCATAACGCCACCCAAATGTTCAGGCAAAGAAAGAAGTGAAAGTCAAACTACTTTGTTTGGTCTTCCAAAAGAGGACGATATCCACTTCGTCATGCCTAGAGCTGATCCGTGCTGGTCGCTGAGGAAATACATCAACTTAGTGCTGTGGATCGCCGGATCGGCTTTCACCGTGGACGAAGCAGAGTCCAGCCCGGGGTCTTCACATGTGGTTTATACACCAGATACACAAAATAATGTTCTTTTTAGCAGCATATGACCCCTTTTTAAACAATTATGCTTTTACTTCACTATCTGGTACAACTTGTGCACTTTAAAAAGTACGAGTTCCATTTTATTATATTTTTGTTAGACATTCATACAGTGGCACACTCTGCAAACGTTATTTCAATTCAGGTTCATTTGTATGGCGCTTTTCACATTAGCCTGCACACAAAGCATCTACATTACAATTTCGATCTGTTATCAGAAGTGAATGTGTCCAAGTAATATTCATTTCACGAATGAACAGTTCACGATAATAGAATCATACAGCTTGCTGTTAATTATTAATATTATTTTAATTGCAATCGTTTAACCGAGCAGTCAGACAGGTGCGTCCAGATACACCAGATACACAAAATAATGTTCTTTTTAGCAGCATATGACCCCTTTTTAAACAATTATGCTTTTACTTCACTATCTGGTACAACTTGTGCACTTTAAAAAGTACGAGTTCCATTTTATTATATTTTTGTTAGACATTCATACAGTGGCACACTGTCTGCAAACGTTATTTCAATTCAGGTTCATTTGTATGGCGCTTTTCACATTAGCCTGCACACAAAGCATCTACATTACAATTTCGATCTGTTATCAGAAGTGAATGTGTCCAAGTAATATTCATTTCACGAATGAACAGTTCACGATAATAGAATCATACAGCTTGCTGTTAATTATTAATATTATTTTAATTGCAATCGTTTAACCGAGCAGTCAGACAGGTGCGTCCAGACTGCTACCGTATTCAGATTTGCAGGAACTGCGGATCAGTTTAGCGTTATTTAATGCGTGCTAATGACTTATTAATGAATGTTTTTTTATAAAGTGTCGCGTTCTCGCATCGCGGAACACAACGAGCTGAGCTGAGCTGATTAACGTGAGTGCGACTGTGTTTTTTTATTTTACTGTGCATGTTCAGGAGATCTGTTTGAAGTCGAGATCAGCTGGAGAGACCTCAGCATCAGCATCAGCGCACGCGACGCATCAGCATCCGCCGAAATGATCGAGTAAATCAATGCTTGTGTCGATAAAGAGTCACGGTGTTCGCATTGCAGGTTTCCTCGATGGACTGTGTTCAGATCTGGAGATTTTTATAAAACCACAAACATCTGAAGTGATGCCTTGTTTGAACAGATTCTCATCCTGCGATTTGAGAAGATGCAAAGATGGAGATGTTGTCTGATATCACCCTGTTTTTAAATGGTGCCCTGCCTATACCACGTTTTTGTGACTTGTAATAATACCACAGTACTTTGTAAATATCTTTGCATGCCACAGTATTAGTGTATCAGTATCAGTATATATTTTTGTAAGTGTGTGATGATAATACTTTAGTCCAGCATTTAGACGCTGCTGTTTTGATAACATTGACCATTAGTGCATGTCATTAACCCCGACTGTGTGGCTTTAAAGGGATAGTTCTCTTAAAATAGTGTCATTTACTACCATTAGAGCTGTGATGTTTTGAGATGTCAATAAGCTCAGATGCTGTCAGTGTGTTGGTCAGCCTGTTGTGATGCTGCGGTCTCCAGAGGACCGGGTTGGCATGGCAACACTGAGACCATCCACTTCCTGGAAGAGAGTCGTGAATGGCACGCATACGGTTCAGATGATGCCACTGATGCTGCTGGGGGAAGATCTAGAGCTTATTCTTGTATACATCAATTATTACAGTATCGTGTGCAAAATCTATAGAATTCACAAAATCATTCGTTTTTGTTTTGTATCATAAGGCTTTAGGTAAGTGTTTTAGGAACACACCGTACATCACGTTTCACAAGTGAAAAACCTGTATTAAATGGTTTGTTATGACTAGTATTTGCTCCTCCCACTGGTGTGTTTGCAGCATTCTGATTGGCTGTCGTCCGCAGATGGCTCTGCTGTGGAGGAGGGGCTTGTCACTATCAGGGCGTGGCATGGTGCCGGGGCCAGGGGTCGTTACGGTGGCCCCTGAGGGTCACAACAGGTCGTGGGAGACCCCGGTGGTCGCCCCGGAGACGCCCATCTTCCTCATGACCCCCGCCACTCAGACCATCTCTGGGATCTTCACCTGGACGGCTCTGCTGCTCACCTGCCAACAGGTACCACACATATGTTTATAATCATGAACGTGTTCCTTGCACTGAACCCAGAGGAACTTCTAGACTCCACCTTAAAGCAGAGTTTACATTCTGGATTTATTGCATTGTGAAAATACACAATTATATAATAAAGCTGTAATGCACTGCTGGCCATTTTGCCAGAAAACTAGGGAGACTTCAACTCCCATAATGCATTGTGCTTAACCCGGCTTTCTGTGAGATCTGTAGTTTTCACAAAAGATGACTGCTGATTACTTTAGCTGATAAATTAACGTGAATATCTTGGGGCAGATAACACATTTATTTATATATTTATAAACAATACAGACTTTGTAACAGTACAAGGCTGGTTGGAAATCTGCACGCTTATACCCTTTAAGCAGTTATATATTATTACATATTTAATCATGTTTCATATGGTCAAAGTATGTATTCTCTTTTATTTATATAAAACAAATATTTTATTTATTGACGTAAAAATGTAAATGCGAAAAATATAATGTTAATATTACTGTAAATATTAATATGTATCATTTATTACATTATTGTTTTCTGTTTATTATATTACAATTTTCGGACAAAAAATCTCCGCTAATGCTGTAAACTATTGTGAGCCCTATTACTCGCACATTACTATAATATCAAAGGTTACAATAGCCCAACTATTAAATTACATTGCTATTTATTTTTAGACATAATAATCAACACTCACATTTTGTAATGCAAACATGTAAATTACACAAGGCAGTTTTCAAATTCAAACTTCTGAAAATGCCATATTTGTATGTTATGATATTTATTGTAAGGTTCAAATTACATAATACATCTGTGGTATCATAGAGGTTCAGCTGACACGCATTGAAAGAGGTTGATGAGCAGTTGCTGTGGCAACAGGTGGCATGACATCAGAGAGCAGAGGTTGTTGCATAGCAACAGCATTCAGAACTATCGCCATGTCAACCTCGACAGTCGTTGCGCCGCTACAGCTAAAGTCTGTCCACACTGGATGAGACAAGCAACCGTTGCAAATCATTTGAAATTTCTGTCAGTACGTCATAGATAGAACGAGGATGTTTACTGTCGTGTCGCATCCAGTGTAGACAGCATCACTGATAATGATGGGTTCTATTGTATTTTGTCGCGTCGCGCCACGCCGCTCGCATCTGGTGCAGACACGGTGTCTGTGTGCGTGTGTTGTGATAGTTCAGCTTAAATGAACCTGTAAAGCACACGGAAAGCTGTGGTGACAGAAGAGCTACCTGCTCCACAGACACACACACACAAAGAGACATGCTTTTACTCACATGTGTTTGACTTTACATACACAAAAACTTCTCACTTAAACAGGAAGTTCTGTTTCTGCTCCGTTTACGTGTTTAAATTATTGCCATGATTGTTTTATTTACAGTACAGCATCCATATATTAATGCATGCATATTAATTAGAATAATAAACGGCCAAATATGAGTACCCTTACAGAAGAACCACATGAATTTCACATGCTTTCCTCATGTGATCACATGTAGACAACATAATAGAGCACATGTGGGATTAACATGTGGATCACATGTAACAAACACTGTGCATTTTCAGCTTCACTGTACTCTGGTATTATGTTTGTTCCTGTTTCCTATCCTCTGGTTGTAGTGCCTTGTAGCTTTCTTTGTTAATTAGTTAGTTGACATGTACTAGGCATGAGAATAAATCTAAAAGTACACATTAATATCAAATAATCACGTCTGTCTGTCTGTGTGTGTCAGATCTACATGCACTTGCGCTACTATAACACTCCTAACGAGCAGCGGCACATCGTCCGCATCCTCTTCATCGTGCCGATCTACGCCTTCGACTCGTGGCTCAGTCTGCTGTTCTTCACTAACGAGGAGTATTACGTCTACTTCAACACCGTCCGCGACTGCTACGAAGGTCAGACGTGCATCTCCACTATTTACAGTTAGAAATGTGGTTTAAGTACTGCGTTTAATTAATTACTCTAAATAAATTATATTTTAATGTAATAATATTTCATTGTGTATTATATTATGTGTTTAATTTATACATTTATACCATTTCAAGTGTGAAAAGGCCTATAGTTTCATAATCGATGACTTTTGCAACATTAGCGCTTTTTTAAATCACCTTAAGTCTGGCTGGTTCAGGCCTATCATGGATAAATAAATATGTGACTAAAACCACCAGTAGGTGGCGGCAAGTCTTAATGAGTGATCCATTGAATCATTCATTCACACAATTCATTCAGAACGGCTGATTCATTTAGAAACGAAGCAAGGGACTGTCATTATGAATGGATGATTGAATCATTGACTCAAATGATTAATTCAAAAACAGAGTCATTCAGGAACAAAACATAATAAAACAAAAACCCATACAGGGGTATTTTTTTGCTTTCATGACTTGAATTATAGGGGCATTCTAACTATATTATAATAGGTTTCATCACGCAGTCAATGCTTTTGGATTCACAATGTTTTTTTGGCAAAGTAAGTGGCATACTCAATAATGTCGGCCCGCTTTTCATAAAAAAAAAAGGATTACGATGTTATCTTAGACGATAGATATCGCATGATAATTCCAGTCGAAACAGTGATTTATTGTAGTTGTTAGTAAGGCATGTAGAAATATTATCAGGTGGTGTGGTGATGAATCACAGTGAGGAACGTGATGGCGAGATTTCGGTCACGTTTGGTTAAGTTATGAGCTTTGTCTCAGATGTTTCTACTAATATTCAAATAACAGACCCAAATGAGTCAGTAGTCATCATCCAGTTACAGTCAAAAGCCAGGTTCCTTCTGAGATCACAGGATCTGTAGTTCTTTAGTTCTCTGTTTGCTGTGTAGGAGGAAGCATTGTGATATGAAGTCGATTTCAGTGGTTCTGATGATGATGATTTATGTGTGTTTCTGCAGCGTTTGTCATCTATAACTTCTTGAGTTTGTGTTACGAGTATCTGGGCGGCGAGAGCGCCATCATGGCCGAGATCAGAGGAAAACCCATCCAGTGAGTTCAGCGTTCACTCTTCCTCTCTGCTTCTCTGTCACATGATAAATCAGCTGATCTGAGGGGTGTGTGTGTGTGTGTTCATTCAGGTCCAGTTGTGTTTACGGCACATGTTGTCTGTGGGGCAGAACTTACTCCATCGGCTTTCTGCGCTTTTGCAAACAGGTATCTCTCTCACACACACACACACACACACACACACACATACATATA
>NW_015507141.1:103357-108371 GCF_001515645.1 Sinocyclocheilus grahami
TATATATATATATATATATATATATATATGTATGTATGTGTGTGTGTGTATTCCATACAGACAAAAGCTATATATATGGATAAGGAATTTTAAATGAAATGGTATCTTGAAACATAATCATTTATTTTAAATAAAAAAAATGTTGTACAAAAAATGTAAACAAAAAAAATAACATACTTTATATTCAATTTATGGACTAATTTACACAATGCAGAATAAAAGTAATATATTAAAATAAATAAAAGTGTATATAAAAATAGTGTGATTTGTGCCTTTCTGAAGTGTTTATTTATTTTATTTAATGAATGGTTGAATAATGTGTGTGTCTCAGGCGACGCTGCAGTTCTGTGTGGTGAAGCCGCTGATGGCCGTGATCACCATCATCCTGCAGGCCTTCGGGAAATACAGAGATGGAGACTTCAAGTGTGTTCATTCATCAGTCATCACACACTCACTCACTCTCTCACACACACACACACTCTCTCTCTCTCCACACTCACACACACAGACATCAGTGAGTGTTTTATTAAAGCCTGATCGTAAAGCACATCTCTCTCTGTGTTTCAGCGCGGCCAGCGGTTATTTATACGTGACTATTATCTATAACATCTCGGTCAGTCTCTCTCTCTACGCTCTCTTCCTCTTCTACTTGGCCACTCGTGATCTGCTGGAGCCGTACGGCCCCATGCTGAAGTTCCTCTTGGTCAAATCCGTCATCTTCCTCTCCTTCTGGCAGGGTGAGTCTTCATCACGTCAGCCTTCATCTCATAATCTGCTTGATCTAGCGATTTGACATTTGATTTTAAGAGATTTCCCCAAATAACACAACATCTCAAAGAGGTTTTTTGGACCTTTCATGTAAATCATCCCTGCTGGAGAAAAGTTTGAAGGTTTGCATTTGCAGTTTTGTCTGAAACTTGAGGATTTGCTCAATAAATCAGGATGATTTCTCAAAAGTGATCACTTTTGAATGTAATTTACCCTTTATCTTTTCTCAAAGCAGATTGGAAAAAGTATCAACATGTGACAGTCATTTTTGGGCCACTAAATGCAAAATCAAGTTAAAATGTTCATTAAACAAAAATAGCCTTTAAAATAATTCAAAATAATGTACAAACCTGTAACTTATAAAGTCCTAAAATATTAAAATGTTAATAAATCATTGTAATAAATATTAAAATGATCAAATAAGATGTTAAATATAAATATCTTAAAATATTTACAAATCTTAAAATTATAAAAATGCAAGATGTTGGTCTAAATATTATTATAAAAAAATGAATATAATTCTTAAAATAAATAAAACTAAGTATCTTAATTTTAAATGTTCAAAAAGCAAGTATAAATCTTGTGAATGTTGTGTGGAAAAGTACAGTAGTTTTGTCATTTTTACATTAATGTTAATGCAACAATTGTATTTTTTAATGATGAAAGAAAAACAGTGTCTCTGTTTGATGTAGAGATGATGTTGTATTGTAAGTACTGTTCATACATTTTATTCTTACATATAAATCTAAATATCTCAAATGAAAGCAAAATATAGCTCTAAATGTTATGTGAAAAATTATATAATTGTTATAAATTTTTATACAACTATACACTTTTAAATAAGACTTGAAATGACGTGTTAAAAAACATGTTAAATACTATTGGATTTTTAGGTGATGGCAGAGAAATGAATTTCCTTTTGTGTTTTAGGGATGCTGTTTCACTAAATATTATTGTTAAATAATGAATATAATCCTTAAATATAAATCTAAAACTACAGTTGTTCTGCAACATGTAAGAAAAAGTCTTGATTTACTCACTGGTCTTGTTAAAGTGTGTTCGTTTCTATCTGTGTTAGATGGATTAGACAGTAGAAATGCTTTGGCGAAAGCACAACTCTCTCATCTTGTGTGCTGTAGGGATGCTGCTGGCCATTCTGGAGAAGTGCGGCGCGATTCCTCGCATCAACTCTCCTGATGTCAGCGTGGGGGAGGGGACGGTTGCCGCCGGTTACCAGAACTTCATCATCTGCATCGAGATGTTCTTCGCCGCTCTGGCGCTCAGACATGCGTTCACATATAAGGTCTACATGGACAAGAGACTCGACATCCAGGGTGCCTGCTTTTGTAGTGATATATTTGATACTATTTATATGATTCGCAAACTCAATTTGATGTGTTTTCCCTGCCGTGGCATGCACTGAGAGTCTGTGAGAGACGTATTTCAGCTTTATAAATGTGTGAAATCTTCAATGCTTCTGACTGATCTTTCTCTTTTTCTTCCTCACTGTCGTGTCTGTCATCCCTCATTCCTGGGTTTGTTTCTATTTCAATGTATTCATTTCTTTGTGGATGTGCTGTGGTTTTGTCTGTTTCGTTCGTGTTCCTCTGTGTTTCGTGTCCATCTCTGTCTCTCTCAGGCTGTGTTCCTGTCTATGGCCAGTACGGTAGGTTTACTCTGGATTTTTGTTTTCTATATGTTTTCGCTGTCTTTGTTTAATACATCATTTACTTTAATGCACATCCTGTGTGTCTGTACTGAGAACCTTTCATTTGATTTAATTCGGTTTCTTTCATCATGTTTCTTTTTTTTGTTTTAGTATCAAGATATTACTTTTTATATATATATATATATATATATATATATATATATATATATATATATATATATATATATATATATATATATACACTGAATCTTTCATCATGTTTCTTTTTTTTGTTTTAGTATCAAGATATTACTTTTTATATATATATATATATATATATATATATATATATATTATTTATTATTTTTTTACTTTTTTTATTTGTATAGTTTCCAAACTAAAAATGTGCTACTAGCTTAAACAAAAACATGTATTTTTTTCTTATATTATTTTTAAATATTAAAATATTTTACCTTTTATTTTAGATTACATTTATTTTAAGTAACAAGTATATTTTAATGACTTTATTCTTAGTTTTAGATATAAAAATCCTGACTGTGTTTGCTGTTTTTCCAAATAAATGCTCTCTAGTTTGAGACCAAAGTTTAACCCTGTTTATTAAAAATGAGACGTGATACAACATAAGTTTGCAGTCAACCTTTAAAGAATAATTTATTTTTCTATAGCATCTTTCTTCATATGTACAATGTTGCCTCATATTGCATGTGAGTCCAGATGCTATTTTGGAAATACAATATATATATATTTTTTAAGATTTGTGTAAAAATCTATAGTAACATGCTTCAATCATGTCAGGCTGTGACGTTAACTAAAGGCTATAACTGACACCAACTTCATATTTAAATAGGAAGAATGTAGGAAAGAAATGTACTTTTGTCAAGCAGTTGTGTGCTCAATAAAGCGGTCTGTCTGTCTGTCTGTGTTTCAGGTCGTTGTGCTCCCATGAGCATCTCCAGCAGTCTGAAGGAGACGATGAATCCGGGCGACATGCTGCAGGACGCCATCCATAACTTCTCTCCGGCGTATCAGCAGTACACCCAGCAGAGCCGCTGCCAACCGCTGAGCCGCTCCAACAGCTGCAGCAACGAGAAAACACTGCTGCTCAGCTCCGACGACGAGTTCTGACGCGCTCTCAAACCCTGGTGAGATCACGATCATGGTGCCTGCATAGACAGCATGTTTGGACATCATCAGTGCTTCCAGACAGAAGGCAGCAAAACTACTGTTTGCTGTCTTGAGGGATGACGCTGTGGCCAAAATATTGATCGAAAATACTTTAATCCAGTGGTTCTGAAACCATACCAAACAATACCAGCTTTGATCAAATCAGAGCACACAATCGCTGTATTAATGTTGCTGAACGTTCTGGTTATGAGCGGAAATGTTCTTCCAGTAATGTTACAAGAATGTTCGTTCAAACTTCTGTTCCCATTCAGTCAGTCACGTTCAACGTTACGTCAGTGACTGACGAATTGGGATCTCGCCCGAGAGCCCAATCACCTTCGAGTGTTAACGTAATGACTGAATGTCTTAAACATCTGTTACTCTCATGTGGTAGTAAATATCTGCAGATTTGAATAAAGAAAATGAGTTTGTCTCTCCATTTTTTTTCCTTAAGTTCTCCAGCTGTGTAAAGTAGCCTAACTGTAGAAGCACAGTTTTCTGGTTTATTACTTTGTCGATTGTGAGCTCTTCTGAGCTGCAGAATCTGTTGCTGTGTTTTAAAACTTCCACAGGAGGACGCCGCTTTGTTCTACTTTTATTTTCATGTCAGTCACTTTCGATTTAGTAGGTATAATGGCGTACAGTAGGCCTACAGGTCAGATCTACAACAATAATAATGATAAATAAGCATGTTTAAGTCAATGATCCACCAGATTCTGATCGATCCTTTATTTGATTGTCTTGCCTCATCATCAAACTCTTTCAGTTGTTACATTTAGCATTTTGAAAGAAGCACGCATTAAGTAATAATGTATAAATATACACGTTTATTAGGTACAAAAACTCACGACGCTATACAGCTTATATGAATCGAAACTTGCATACTTTTTCTGTGATTTAAGTGTAGATATTTATACAGCGCTGATGTGTTTGTGTGCGTTGCGGTTTTGAACTACACAAATGCTACACGGTGAGAGAAGAAAATGTGTGTGTTTTTTTTTAAATGTCAGATATGTATTCAGAATCGTTTCAGCCACACAGCAGCACGCATGGCTAGATTAACAATTTGTTTTTGTGTTTGCATCATGCAGAAGAAGTCCAGATTTTGAACGCCCCAACAGTAAGTCAATGAAATGATGTGACCGTAATAACAGAGTGTGCATTGTTTTATAGTTCTGATGGAAATGTAGTGACTTTGCAACATTTTTCAGTGTTTTACAAATCTGATTGTATTTAACACACAAAAAAGATGACCAGCTATTAATATTCAGTGTAGTAAATGCTAAACAAGAAATGTGTTTGAGAATTCTGCTCTTATAAAACTATCAAAGTTCTTTGTCACTGAAGCATCAGGCAAAATGGCAGTGCAACGATGTTCAGTGTTTCATTTGTCTCTCTTGTAGAATGAATGTC
>NW_015507141.1:113353-114304 GCF_001515645.1 Sinocyclocheilus grahami
CCTTCAGGGAACGAGGGTTACACAAGTAACCTAGACGTTCTCAAAATGTTTTTTTCCTGCAATGTTTTGGAAGTTTGTGTAACGGTTTTTTTTTAATGTTTCGGAATGTTCAGAGTCCCTTCAAAAGTAACTTTCCCAGAATGTTTGCACAATAAAATGGAATGTTCCCTTAATTGCACAACAGAGAAAAAACGAGAAAATCCAGAAATAATGTTTGCATAACTTAATGAGAACATTAGCAAAAAGCTGGGAACCAGGCTTCATAAAATTAATATCATGTTCTAATCAATATCAAAAATACTTCAGATAAATCATGATGCTATCAGGCCCCCAACATAATTTGTATTCCAAAACACATTATTTTGCATTTTGCAATCAAGTTCAAACCAATAATCAGTAAATAAATCTATATTTCTACATTGTATCCCCTCTGTTTGGAAACGCTGGAACTGCTCTGTCTGGATTCATTATCGATATGATGCTCAACTGAGCACTGAACCAGCGTTTGAGTCAAACACAAACCTCTCTTTAAAACAGACTAAACTTTAAAGGCAAACAGAATAATGTTTGCTGCTTTTCTGCACATTTACAATCTAATGAAAGAATAAGCATTTGAGTAAAATGATTTTCAGAATTAAATATACGTGAATTTAAAAGAGCACAGTTTGAGAATCACTGGTTTAATTCAAACTGGATCACTGCATGTGTGTCACGTGAAGCTGCTGCCTGTGTAGGGCGTCTCAGATCACTCACTAATGAGGGTTTATGAGCTGCAGCAGACAGTGAGACAGACTGGAGGAGGATTATGAATCATAATGTGGGTGCCATATAAACACACACTCTCCTCTCGGCACTTTCTACATCTGTATTTCAGAGTAACATGAAGCTTTATTTACATGAAGCATCTAGATTATAAACTGCTGCATAATATTATATGACAGGAGCAACTAG
>NW_015507142.1:0-15037 GCF_001515645.1 Sinocyclocheilus grahami
TCCTGAGCTGAGCCCACAGGCTGCGAACCTCACTCGGGCTGAAATGAAGAGAAAAATGTTAGTACTTGTAGTAATATAAAGCGTAAATGTAAAGCATTTTTTGCAATGCAATGTGCAGAGCAAAGTGTAAAACATCAGTACTGACTCTTCAAACACATTGCTAGCACCCAAGCTCTCCATCAACATGCAAAAATGTCTCTCTTCATCATCATCATCCTCATTCTCTGACAGCTGTTCATCCCCTGAACTCTGATCAAGAGCTTCTGGAGCTTTTTGAGAGGGTGCAGTCATTAGTTCCTCCGTCATGGAGATTCTCCGTCCATGAAGAAAGTTACCTGGGGAACAAACATAGAAACTTTCATTTGCTGTGCTAAAAATATTGTACCAAATAACAAATCATTTTTGAAATGCTCCCCTTTCTGGAAGGAGATGATAAACATACTAAATCCAGAGGAAAACTCTGCCAGCGTCAGGTATCCATTTTTGTCAAGATCTAGTGAGTCAAAGACGCTCTCGAGTTCTTCAGTAGTAAGTGACAATTCTTCATGTAGCCTCTAAGATAGAGGAGAAACAGATGGGAAAATTACATCAACACAATTTTCTGCTATCTAGATATTCTACCAGCCTATTATGAACATTGTACATAAAAAAAAACATTTTGTAAAAATGCAACATATATTATCATCTAAATATTTAGAACCAAAAACAAAACTTTGATGGACATAGATCGGCTGAACAATACTAAAACATCATTTGAATAGACATAGCTGTTTGGATACATAAAGCCATGACAGATGTGAATAAAATAAAATAAAATAAAAAAGTGGTGAAAAATGTCCACTTTAAGGACCCCTGCTTTACCCTCATATCCGTGCGTGTGATGAAGCCCTTTCCCTCGCTGTCACAGATCTGGAAAAAGTCCTCTGTTTTGTCCAGCATAGCAATGTGTCCCCATCCTGCCTCTTTAGTCACACTTTTCCTTTGCTGCAGCTGCTTGTCATCCTGGTCTGAGCCACTGTTGATGACACGTGTTGATCTAACGTGTTCAGTCTCTGACATGATTCCAGTACAGCTTACTTTGACCGTCTTCAAGCAGGTCAGGATGAAATGCAGGCGAGAGACATGACAGCACAAACGGGATGGACTTTATAGCTAGATCCAGTATGAGGAATTCTCCTGATTAATTCAGACGACATAATGCATTGTTGTCTTGTACTGAGTCAATGCTGTGGGTCCCAGCTGGAAGTGCATGAAAAGCACAACACGTCAGCATGTCAATCCCTTGTGTCTTTAGGAATGTTAAGACTTCTTGAAAAGTGATATGCAGATTACTGGTGTATATGTGTGTGTGTGTGTGTGTGTGTGTGTGCATCGGAACAGACTTATAAGCCTTGAGCTTAAACTTCAGGCTCACTTCAGCATTGAGTGAGAACTGTAAAAACTAAACATTTAATGTTTAATTGAACACTTGAGTACTTTAACTCTATGCAATAAAATTATAAACGTTGATAAATGCTAATGAGTAAAATTATGTATGGGAATGTAAAGATTAAGAAAAACTCAAATTCTGACATACATATAAATTGAGTTTATTTAGATCATAAAAAGTGATTGAACATTTGTTAGTGCGCATCTACAAAGCCACAGTTGGCGACATCAGTCAGCAGACCCGTCACTTTTTTAGCTTTGATGTCCCACCAACACAATGACAAGGGGGGAAATGAAGAGGTTTCTGTGGTGAAATTTCCTGTTTGAACAGAAGTTGAACTGGCTAAGGTTTGTAAGAGGGGTTATCAAGTATTTTCGATTTATATTTAAGCATAAACCAGTTAAAATGATTCTGCTGAACTTGGTTGACAGACAGATAAGGTGGCGCACATCTTGCTCCTCTATGTTTAGTAATAAAAGTTGAATGCCAGTGCTCTGTGTAATTTGTGACATTAAACTAAACACATGAAATACTGAATTCATGAAGCTTCAAACTAAAATTACATGCAAACTAATTTCTTATAGTGAGAAATTGGTATAATGAAAATACAGAATTACAGCTCTTACCTGAACAATAAAACAAGTATTTTACTCTTCCAGGTCTGTGGCTACAATAATGTTAGTATTAACTTGTTTCATTAAATCCAGTAAATGAGTGAAGTTTGTGGAGAGAGACCGTTAATTCTCGGAGAGGAGGAGGAACTTGTTCAGCTGGAGGTCAGAACAGGACGTTTCTATAGTGACACAGAAGTATGGGATGAAATGAGTCTCAAATTTACTAACAAATGCATGCACAATTATCCTTGAACTTGATAAATGTTCCAAATGTATCGTACTATCCACATCCAAATGTCTGTCAACTTGTGTCTGTAAAATTCAGAATTACATGAATGTGCAGCGGTTTGTACAAATAGAAACAAGGACTGAAATGCTCCAGGAAAGCTCTTTTCATGCTGAACTAATCAAAATGACCACAGCTGATCACAGATGAAAGTCAAATGGCTGTGTGTGCCATTGAAAAGGTGATTCACTAAACCTGATTGAGTTTACAAGTCAGTTTTTTAATAAATATTTTTATATTTATAAATATATATATATTTTTTCTGACATGTTGATGTTTTATCTTTCACTTGGATGTTACAAGTTGCACTGAGCAAATACAGCTGGATGAAACAAAAACTGTGTCTGTCTTCATTTCAGGCTGCAAAAGCAACAAAATGTGATAATTTTAAAGGGTGGTATTTTCTATACCCACTGTATAGATACAACTATACAGATAGATATAACTATACAACTATAGACACTATACCCACTCTATATATATGCTACAAACAGGCAAGAGATAAAAAACCCCTGTAAATTCCCCTCTTATTATATTATATTATATTATATTATTCACAATATTGTATTATTTAAACTAAACACTATTGCAATAATACTAATCTAATGTAAAATAAAACGTATTTAATAATATTTATTATAATGATGATGATGATTCTTCTTATTCATATTTGTATTATTATTATTATTATTATTATAAATTATATGGATATATTCAAATTGTTTTAAGTCATGCTGCAGCCCCCTTTGTAAGTTTGTTGTTCTAGGGAAAGATTTTAACACAAAACATTTTAACACAAAAAAATCATGGTCTTTTTTTTTTCATTTAAAAAATCCAAGAAGTTTTACCATTTTTATGAATAGAGAAATTAACCATTTATGTCCAGATAAAATGTTCACCAGTGAGAGGCTCCCTCATGTGGTGACACAAGACTCTTGTTTGCTCGTTTTTACAATAAGTGCTTTGCTGCCATCTGCTGGATGAATTACTCAAAGCAGTATGATGCCCACCCACAAAAGCCTTGATATGATGCCAAAAGAATATCTTTGGAACAGAAAGCAATGTTTAATTACAAATTTTGTCTGAATAGCCCTCTATTTGTTGTACACAAGTCTAGTTCATTTTATAATATCTCAGCATACTATTTATTGTGTTAGAACATCATAACACTGTAGTAAAATCCACTTAATATTATGGATACAATGTAGTTCATTTAATGAAAATAATTATAAAATGTTAAATTGACTATAATTTATATATTTATAGCATCTGTCTGTGAAATAAAGTTTCAGTAAGTGAGCAGTCAGTCATCAGTGCTTGTATCTGCTGTGTTCAGGTTCACGGTGAGACGAGCAGAAGAAGATGGAGGGATGCCTGACACTCGTTTTACTCTCCTCTATATTCATTCTAACCACATCTGGTAAGTACAAAATAGACAGTAGAAGGTGAAATTATACTTGTTTAAATGAGAAGTTTATCTATGTTGGCCTTATATCACTAGAAACTGAATAGATGCCTGTGTAGTATCTACAAACTATATCTCATGAAAATAGTTAATTAATTGTCAGTTAAATTTGAGCTTTTAGAGACTAACAATTTAATGACAGGATTATTTATATTCTCTCGTCTATCTTGAAGAACATATATATTTGTATTTACTAACTTTTTTATATCTTATGTTTCTCAACATTGCAATATTCTTCTTGTAGGTGGTTAAATCCCTTTCTCTCTTCTTTGTACAGATTTTGAGACTGTTAGGTTGGTTGGTGGTAACAGTCCCTGCAGTGGTAGAGTGGAGGTTCATCATAATGGTCAGTGGGGAATAGTGTGTGATGATGACTGGGATATGACTGATGCTAAAGTGGTGTGTAGAGAGCTGGGATGTGGAGAGGCTGTAGAGGCTCTGGGTGATGCTCACTTTGGACCAGGATCAGGACCAATCTGGATGGATGATGTGGCCTGTACTGGATCAGAGTCCACACTGAAGAACTGTGCATCAGGAGGATGGGGTGTTAGTGACTGTGGTCATCGACATGATGCTGGAGTCAAATGCTTAGGTAAGACAGTCTAATTTCTTTAAATGTTTTATTATAAAAAATTATTTGAAGGAACTGATGTTTATCTCAATAAGGAATTAATTAGCATCACACATTTTGTTACATTGATATTTATTTATGTAATATAAACACAGGTCGCCACCCCAGACTCGTTAATGGATTCCACCTGTGTTCTGGGAGATTAGAAATTCTTCAGGGGAACACATGGTACACAGTGTGTGCTGCTGCCTTTGACCAGCAGGATGCAGAGGTTGTGTGTAGAGAGCTGGACTGTGGGGCTCTTGTACAGGTGCTGGGAGCTGCTGCTTTTGGCAAAGGAGACGCTCAGATGTGGACACAAGAGATTCAGTGCAGAGGAGATGAATCACACATTCGACGCTGTTCATTGTCAACTTCAGCTCAAATAAGCTGTACCCATGATAATGACATAGGACTGATATGTTCTGGTAAAATGTTTACCCTCTTTTTAAAGAATCCAGTTCCAATTGTTGAATAGTAAAACACTCTGAATTATTTGACCATATTAATCAGAGATTAGAACACAGAATTACTCAGATTATCTCTGTTCTCTTGTTTTTTTGTGTTTTATTATTTTTTTGTATTTGATTTCAGTAAGAACTGTGTTGTCTGTCTAGGTTACACTGATCTCAGACTGGTAAACAGCCCTGACATCTGTTCTGGTCGAGTCGAACATCAGTACTTAAGTAAATGGGGCACAGTGTGTGATGCATGCTGGGATATGAGAGCTGCCAGTGTCCTCTGTAGACAGCTGAATTGTGGGATTGCTGTGTCTGTTGTGGGATCAGACTGGTTTGGAGAGGGAAGTGGTAAAATCTGGGCTGATGTGTTTGATTGTGACGGGAATGAAACAAAACTCTCAGAATGTTCCATCTCTTCATGGAGTCGAGCTGAATGTTCTCATAGTCGAGATGTTGGAGTCATCTGCTCTAGTGAGTCCATATTACTGTAACATTTACTGACATTATGCTACTGGAAGACTTACTCTTATTCAAAATGCAATATTTATTCCATATACATTTTAGACTGAAGAGTAATGCTTGTGTCAGTTAAGTTTCGAATTTACTTATATAAAATGTAATAATGATATAAAGCATATTTATTATATAAATGTTCCTCTGTGGTCTTTAACACATTTACAGTATTTTAGTAAAATGTCAGCTCTCTCACTCAGATTCCTCTCTGGCTCTTCATGATGGTCTGGTGCGGTTGTCTGCAGAGAGACAGTGTGAGGGGGAGGTGGAAGTTTTCGTCCATCAGGTCTGGAGGAGAGTTCTGCTGGACTCCTGGAGTCTCACTGAATCCTCTGTGGTCTGCAGACAGCTGGGCTGTGGCTCTGTGCTGAACTTCTACGGCTCCTCTTCATCCAGTCCTGAACACAGTCATGAGTGTGTGACGGGCTTCCAGTGCTCTGGGAGTGAAGCTCATCTGGGGAACTGCAGCTCTCCACAAACTCTCAACTGCAGCTCCACACAACAGCTGTCAATCACCTGTCTTGGTGAGAAAAACAACATCTGGACAGATTTTTCAGTCGTTTATGATCAATAATGTGTTTTTCTTTCTCTGAATATCAGGTCACGGGTCCATCAGGCTGGTGGGTTCTGGGGGAGACTGTGCAGGGAGGCTGGAGGTTTTTCACAGCGGCTCATGGGGGACAGTGTGTGGCGACTCCTGGGATATTAAAGATGCTCATGTGGTGTGCAGACAGCTGCAGTGTGGAGTGGCCCTCGGAAACAAGCAGGTACCAGCCTGGTTTGGTCCTGGTTCTGGACCCATATGGCTGGATGAGGTGGAGTGTGAGGGGAATGAGACGTCCCTGTGGAGCTGCTCTTCTCCAGGCTGGGGAAAACATGACTGTCAACACAAGGAGGATGTAGGAGTCATATGCTCAGGTAAACACACTGCTGTGCTTTTTTAATTATACTTAAAATTTATATAAAGGTTTTAGAAATAACCTTTTAACACATCCACATATCCATAATGCCCAGGTTTTTCAGTTTTGGTATTTTAAAATTATATTTTCTTTTCAATTTCATCTAGAGTTAATTGTTTTAATGCACATCCTTTTCCATCTAGAGTTTAAAGAGATCAGGTTAAGTGAGGGCTGTGAAGGGAATGTGGAGGTTTTCTACAATGGATCCTGGGGTAATGTGTGCTGGAACCAGATGGACGGAGACACAGCAAGTCTGATCTGTCAAGAGCTGAACTGTGGAAGATCTGGTGTTTTGTCGGATTCTACAGCAAGAGTGAAATCAGCTCCTAACTGGCTAGATGAAGTGAAGTGTCGACCACATGATTCATATCTGTGGCAGTGTCCATCTTCACCCTGGGGACAGAATAACTGTAATAATAAGGATGAAGTGGCCAAAATCACCTGCTCAAGTGAGATGATATTTAAATGATGTAAAATGGTTTCAGTAGTCATGTTTCTTCAAACACAATGTTTATATGTTGTGAGTAAACTAATGTTTAAGAAAAGCTAAACTTAACTGATGGAAAGAGCATAAAATGATTTGTGAGGCTTAAATGATACAGGTGCATCTCAATAAATTAGAATGTCGTGGAAAAGTTCATTTATTTCAGTAATTCAACTGAAATTGTGAAACTCGTGTATTAAATACATTCAATGCACACAGACTGAAGTAGTTTAAGTCTTTGGTTCTTTTAATTGTGATGATCTTGGCTCACATTTAACAAAAACCTAAGACCAATAAAATAAACAACCTTCTGGAAAGTATGTTCATTTACTGTACATGTACTCAATACTTGGTAGGGGCTCCTTTTGCTTTAATTACTGCCTCAATTTGGCGTGGCATAGAGGTGATCAGTTTGTGTCACTGCTGAGGTGGTATGGAAGCCCAGGTTTCTTTGACAGTGGCCTACAGCGGTTTCTCATTTTCCTCTTGACAATAGATTCTCTATGGGGTTCAGGTCTAGTGAGTTTGCTGGCCAGTCAAGCACACCAACACCATGGTCATTTAACCAAAGGACGCAGTTCGAAGTTCCCATGAAAGGGAACCACAGAGCTGCAGGTGCATGTTTGTGTGTGTGTGTGAGTGTCTGTCAGTCAGTCAGCGTCTCTTCCTGTGTGTATTTTTAGATTGTCATAAGCAGGTGTTCATATAATTTTAAGTGTAGGTGCAGGTGTGCGTGTGTGTGTGTGTGTGTGTATTTCTGGAAGGCAGTGAGGAATGGGTTCATGTGAGGATACAGTACATGTGTATTTGCTAATAGGCCCAATAAAAAGGGATTTCTCTCTATAATACTTTTTAAATGTGAATAATTCATTTTTGTGTTGTCTTGTCGTCTTTATAATCGAAAGGATTCAGTCTGTTTGTAATGATGAACATGTTTTTGACGGTTCTGCTCTCCTTTAACAGGGAGTCTCATCTCTGAAGAACTGCATTCTGGGTATGAAGATGCCGATGAGCTTCTCTCAGGTTAGAGAACTGAAGTGCATATACATTCCACATTCTACAAAAAAAACCTTTATAATGAATTCACATAAACAAAGAAATAATTGTAACTAGCAATTCTATTATATATTTGATCAATGACTCAATACTATTGAAATACTGCTGTTTATTTGTATATTAACCGTCTGCTCTCCTTTTTTAGCAAAAGAGTTCAAGACTGCATATTATGATGATGTCACCAACAGCAGTGGCCTAAAAGGTCAGTGACCTTTTTAATTGATCACATGATTCATTACCAGATGTTTAATAAATTCTCAGTCTTATGATCTGCAACAAGAACATATGTTGGCTTTTGTATCCAAACATATTGTGTGTTGATGCAGAAGAGACGATGAAGGAAATCACACCGGGATACTATGATGATGTCATCACTGATGGACTGAAAGCAGATCGTGAGACAGGTGTCACTCTGATATTCTACAGCAGCATTTAAATTAAAATATTACAGTATATTTAAGATAGATATTTCACGTTTGTTCTGAATGTAATGAATGTGTGTCTGTGATGAATGTGAATCTGTAGAAGACTCTGACATCAAGAAAGGTGTTTTACGATTTTATCAACTTTTTAAAATAATATTCCTCTAAAATCAAATCATTACAGATAATATTTTAAATTACTGTGTTAATATTTTATTTATTTATTTAATTTTTTTGGCTCATTTAATTTGGACTCATGTGCATGTGTAGTGAACACACCAGAGAATTATGATGATGTCATCATTAATAGACCGAGCTCTGAAGGGGTAACAGGTGAGATGCACAAAACAACTTTTTTTTTAAATCACCTTTTCCATGTTTACATCAGAATTAGATATTCGTTCCGTGTCATCAAGTCACATACAGAAAAAGGGATCCTTCAAATGAAATGAAGTGTTTTATAAACTGAAATGACGTGTTTTTCTGTCATTCTCGATCAGAGAGAGTTCAGGAGGAGTATGATGATGTGATGAGTGTCAGTGAAGATGTGAGAAACCTGTTGGGTAAGTTACTGTAACCCTTTTGTTCTCACTATACTAACATCTTTATTTATATTAGAATTTTTTTAATAGTTTTCCATTTTTAGACTTTTAAAATATTCTTCTAATTATATTATTTGACGTGGTTTTTTATTTTGTTCTTAATAACAGATTATGATGATGTGGAGGAGGAGTCAAACAAAGAAGGGGGTCATTTCGCTCAGTGATCACACCCCCTGCCTCGGTTCAACAAATCTGAACAAAGTTTGAGTGATATTGTTATTAATATGTCAAATCTCAGGTTTTTATATTTCCCCCCCCATTTTTGTATTAAAACTTTTTTTAATTTGCCTTTGTGAGATTTTGTTGTATTATTTTTTTTGGCCTTGTTAATATCAATAAAAACATTTCAGACAAATGTTTGTGTGTATTTGAGTAAGACATTACACAACAAAGCACAAGCAACACATTCTAAGACATTCTGAATATAAACCCAAATGCCCCATCAGTGATTTAACAGCCCTCAGCATCACTGCAGCAAGTACTGGAGTTTTGTGAGTGATAAATGGGGAAGAAAATATCTAACTTCTACAATAGACACACACACACACACAAGTCTGTATAAAATATTATCTTATGTGATCAGGTGTGTTTTTAAGCAATAAATAAATAAATACACATATTGCTTGTCTATTGGGCGTTTTACTTTTATGCATCATTTACCAGGCTATAGAAGTGTTACGTGTACAACCTGTAACATGTTTAAAATGCATATTTCTTCTCAATAAACCATATGAATCACTTTATAACAATATATTATTAATTAATAATGCTTCACAACAGAACATTAATAATATATAAACAATATAAAATGAGCGCAGAGCTGCCTGTTGTGTGACGTCATCTATGTACATGTGTTGCAGTCATAAATGAAACCACTGAATGTCCTGCTACTTTTTGGTACTTTTAAAATCCTAGAAGCTTAATGAGAGCTTCTTCGCTGCTGACAAACAATAGCATGTAGTCGCAGGTTTTATTTTGGTTGATTGTAGGTAAGTATACACCTCACAGACTGCCCATTTTGTTATCTCTATGTTAAAACACTCAACCAACTCTGGCAACTTCAGCTGTTTGTTCAGCTGTTAGCCAATCATGCCTTAATTAATTTAGACATGGTCAAGACAATCTGCTGAAGTTCAAAATGACTATGAGAATGAGGAAGAAAAGTGATATAAGTGACTTTGAACGTGGAATGGTTGTTGGTGGCAGACAGGCTGGTCTGAGTGTTTCAGAAACTGCTGATCTACTGGAATTTTCACATACAACCATCTCTAAGGTTTACAGAGAGTGGTCTGAAAAAGACAAAATATCCAGTGAGTGGCAGTTCTGTGGGTGAAAATGCCTTGTTGATGCCAGAGGAGAATGACCAAACTGGTTAGAGCTGATAGAAAGGCAAGAGTAACTCAAATAACCAGTCATTACAACCAAGATAAGCAGAAGAGCATCTCTGACTGCACAACACATCAAAGCAGATGGGCTACAGCAGCAGAAGACCACACTGGATGCCACTCCTGTCAGCTAAGAACAGGAAACTGAGGCTACAATTTGCACAGGCTCACCAAAATCAGCCAACAGAAGATTGGGAAAAGGTTGCCTGATCTGATGAGTTTCGATTTCTGTTGCAACATTCGGATGGTAGGGTCAGAAATGGGTGTAAATAGCATGACAACTATCCTGCTTCTCAATGGTTCAGTCTGCTGCATGTGGTGTAATCGTGTGGAGTATGTTTCTTAGTACACTTTGGACCCCTTTAGTACCAATTGAGCTTTGTTGAAATCCCACAGCCTGAGTATCATTGCTAGCCATGTTCATCCCATTATGACCGCAGTGTCCTCTCAGTGCCTGTCCAAATACCCAAACTTGCGGTCTTTGCACGTGACTACTTGTCTACTTACATTATGTATTTCTTGTATTTGTTCCAAGTGTTCAAGTGGGTGAGGACACCACAAGTGTGTGTAACTTTTCATTAAAAGTTAATAAAAAATTTTTAAATGGAACACGTGTATATTGCTATAAAAATGCAAATGTTTACAGAGCTTTATTTTGATTTTCAATATCTTGCATTTTGAAATAAACTTCTAAATGTCTGTTCAGTCGTCCCTATAACAGAGAACACAATTCAGTAATTGTGGTGCTTCTAATTAAGCAATAAAAACAGTTGTAAATGATGTACGTAATACACATACTCATCTTTGTTCCAATAAAATGTAAAATGTTATGTTTTACTGCCAAATTATATGTAATATCTAATTATTTTAACTTACAGTGGAATGTTTTCCTCCATTTCACATTTTCGGGGCACAAGTTCCTGAACATGATACATGATGGGATACGCTAAGTCTTGAATACAGCTTTGGAGCGGAATCGTGTTGGGTTTAGTGTTAAGGGGACTGAGCTTTGACATTTTTAGGGGTGTTCGCAGCTCTCTTTGTTGGTCAAAATAATGACTACATGACTGCTCTGATGACCAACAGCAGTAGTGGTACAGTAACCATCAAGTGTGTGGAGACCCCTACTGAGGGGACCTGGGGTCTTGATCTTGCTTAGGGTCCTCGAAATAGTAAACCCACCCCCAGGGCCATACTTTAGAGATTATTTTAAAAAACGAATGAAAATATGATAAATATCACTCTCACTGCTATAGTGTATTCACATCATTCTGTCACTCTGAGTGTTAGAATAAATTATAGCAGCAGACAAAAAGTAAAATGAACGAGCTGTGAAATGAGCTCTACATGAAATAAATTAGAATTGTAGCTGAATAAGTGTACATTTTCTGTCTGGAAAAAAGTGAGAAGCTCCCTCATGTGGTGACACAAGGACAAGACTCTTGTCTGCTCCTCTTTACAATGAGAAGTGTTTTTCTGCCATCTGCTGGATGAATTACACATTGCAGTGTTAAACACACAAATGTCTTTGATATGATGGCAAATCAATATCTTTAGAACAGAAAACAATGTTTATTTACAAATCTTGTCTGAATAGCCTTCTGCTGTTGTACACAATCAGTCCAGTTCATTTGATAATGTATTAACATACTGTTTATTGTGCTCTTGATTGGAACATCATAATGGTGAAGTAAAATCCACCTAACATTATACACATTTGTTTCTAAAAAATAACTTTAAAATGTTCTGTTTATTCTAATTTATAAATTTATAGCAAAAATCAACTATTTTAAAATAAAGTTTCAGTAAGTGAGCAGTCAGTCATCAGTGCTTGTATCTGCTGTGTTCAGGTTCAGGTTTTGATGCTGAATATAAGCTGCAGTGTTTCTGTATCAATCTGCTCTAAGTTTAGTGTGACTTTATCTCCACACTGACTTATGACTGACACGAGTCTGTCCTCAGTGAAGTGTCTCTTCACGCTGGAGGAGGAGTCCCGCTCATCAGCGCTCACACTTTATTGATATATATGGAGAAAATAAAAATGCTGCTTTCTGATTTGTCACTGATTGTGTTTGATGATTTCCTCTGTTCTGTCTAATAAGGTAACAGTGAGTGTCATTGGCAGCTGTGAGTCTCTCTCTCTCTTTAGGGGGCTGACAGGAGCCAGTTTCTTCAGTGTGTTTGAGGGAGCAGCAGAGAATCTTGTGCTGACAGTCAAACAGAGGGTGTGACGAGCAGAAAATGATGGAGGGATGCCTGACACTTGTTTTATTCTCCTCTATAATCACTCTAATTACATCTGGTAAGTACACAAATGGACAGTAAAGAGTTTAATTTAAATGTGTGTTTAAATGAGCATTTAATCTATGATGGCTTCAAATCACTAGAACGTGAATAGAGGCCTGTGTAATATCTAGAAAATAAGATCTCGTAACACTAATCATTAATTAAGAATGACATTTTATGAATGATTTGAGCTTTTACATGCAACCAATTTAATGATAAGATTATTTGTCATTTTTTCTTTTACAGCAGTAGTTGTACAGTTTGAATTTACAAAATTTTTTTGTATCTTGATTTTGCTGTAATCTGTTTATGATTCTGTTTTACTGCTACTGTTGTTAAATCTCTTTCTCTCTCTTTTATGCACAGATTTTGAGACTGTTAGGTTGGTTGGTGGTAACAGTCTCTGCAGTGGTAGAGTGGAGGTTCATCATGGTCAGTGGGGAACAGTGTGTGATGATGACTGGGATATGACTGATGCTGCAGTGGTGTGTAGAGAGCTGGGCTGTGGAGAGGCTGTAGAAACTCTGGATAAGGCTCACTTTGGTCAAGGATCAGGACCTATCTGGATGGATAATGTGGCCTGTAGTGGATCAGAGTCTACACTGAAGAACTGTAGATCAAGAGGATGGGGTGTTAGTGACTGTGGTCATGGTGAAGATGCTGGAGTCAAATGCACAGGTAAGCTGTTCCATACATCAGCCTGGTAATGCATCACTGATCAAACTTTCATCCATAAACAAGATATGCAGTTTAAACTAATAATAAATAATAATTGATAATTGTTTTCAGAGCAATTTATAAACAATTAATTTATAATTAGCATTTTTTTATGGTCTAAACTACTCACTTTCATCCTTTAAAAAAAAAATTAAAGAGCTTGCTTCTTGTTTTATGTCTGTAAAATAATCATAGTGACAGATGGTCTTCTCTGTTGTGTAAATAAAATCAGAAACTATAAACTACGGAAGGTCAAGACTTGTTGCTGGGTCTCAGCTGTGCTCTGGAAGAGTGGAGATGCTTCTTGCAGGTGGATGGGGTTCAGTGTGTGACGCTGCCTTTGACCAGCAGGATGCAGAGGTTGTGTGTAGAGAGCTGGACTGTGGGGCTCCTGTACAGGTGCTGGGAGCTGCTGCTTTTGGTAAAGGGGACGCTCAGATCGGATCAAAAGAGATTCAGTGCAGAGGAGACGAATCACACATTCAACGCTGTCCATCATCAACCTCACATAAAATAAACTGCACCCATGAAAATGATGTTGGACTGATATGTTCCGGTAAAATGTTTAACCTGTTTATTTAACAAATCCAATTGTTAAATATACTAAAATTTAATTGGTTGATCAGTACCATCATTATAAGCCTCGAGTGACTGTATTAAACAGAACTAAGAACATGAGAATAACAGATAAGCTCTGTGTTCTTTCTCCAGGTTACACTGATCTCAGGCTGGTGAACGGTTCAGACTCTTGTTCTGGAAGAGCGGAGCTTCAGTTCCTCAGTAAATGGGGAACAGTGTGTGATGCATGCTGGGATATGAGAGCTGCCAGTGTCCTCTGTAGACAGCTGAATTGTGGGATTGCTGTGTCTGTTGTGGGATCAGACTGGTTTGGAGAGGGAAGTGGTGAAATCTGGGCTGATGTGTTTGATTGTGACGGGAATGAAACAAAACTCTCAGAATGTTCCATCTCTTCATGGAGTCGAGCTGAATGTTCTCATAGTCGAGATGTTGGAGTCATCTGCTCTAGTGAGTCCATATTACTGTAACATTTACTGACATAAGGGCGGTAGCTGGGGTTTGCGGGGCCCCAGTGCAGGTTGTACCAGTGGGCCCTTTTTGAAATTGTTTGATTTGTATGTTCGTTCTATTTATTTATTTGTGCTATTTACACAATGTTTACGTTTTTTCAAGATTGTAGGTGTCCAGGTACAGAAACCGAATAATCAAATGTAAAATAGCACTGCATAGTCTTCACTGTAAATATTAAATATACAGTCAAACCAAAATTTATTCAGACACCTTCAACATTTCTCACATTATCACAGTTTATTTGCTATAGTTTAGAAAATGGTAATAAAATATGACAAGAACTCCGAGTTAAACTGTGTCAGAACAAATTCAGCTTGATAATGTCAGATAACTTTGATAGAAAGGTATGTAATGGATTACAATCAACCAAAAATTCAGACAACTGTTAGCATGACAATATTTACACAACTATCAATGCTTTGTTGTCCAATTACCAAGCAATGCTTAATTTTGTTCAGTCTGTGGTGTAAAAAGTTCGCAATTAAAGAAAAAACACTGAAGCAAAACATGGTCAGGTCAAAAGTGTCTGAATAATTTTTGGTCCCAATTTTTTTTTTTATAAATGTTACTGGTAGTCCACTGTATGAAGAATGTTTAGGTATAATATGTCACAGTTTATTTTATTTATACTCACTTACATAAATGATCTCGCCTGTAGT
>NW_015507142.1:19336-22661 GCF_001515645.1 Sinocyclocheilus grahami
CGCTGCCTTTGACCAGCAGGATGCAGAGGTTGTGTGTAGAGAGCTGGACTGTGGGGCTCCTGTACAGGTGCTGGGAGCAGCTGCTTTTGGTAAAGGAGACACTCAGATGTGGACACAAGAGATTCAGTGCAGAGGAGACGAATCACACATTCAACGCTGTCCATCATCAACCTCACATAAAATAAACTGCACCCATGAAAATGATGTTGGACTGATATGTTCCGGTAAAATGTTTAACCTGTTTATTTAACAAATCCAATTGTTAAATATACTAAAATTTAATTGGTTGATCAGTACCATCATTATAAGCCTCGAGTGACTGTATTAAACAGAACTAAGAACATGAGAATAACAGATAAGCTCTGTGTTCTTTCTCCAGGTTACACTGATCTCAGGCTGGTGAACGGTTCAGACTCTTGTTCTGGAAGAGCGGAGCTTCAGTTCCTCAGTAAATGGGGAACAGTGTGTGATGCATGCTGGGATATGAGAGCTGCCAGTGTCCTCTGTAGACAGCTGAATTGTGGGATTGCTGTGTCTGTTGTGGGATCAGACTGGTTTGGAGAGGGAAGTGGTGAAATCTGGGCTGATGTGTTTGATTGTGACGGGAATGAAACAAAACTCTCAGAATGTTCCATCTCTTCATGGAGTCGAGCTGAATGTTCTCATAGTCGAGATGTTGGAGTCATCTGCTCTAGTGAGTCCATATTACTGTAACATTTACTGACATAAGGGCGGTAGCTGGGGTTTGCGGGGCCCCAGTGCAGGTTGTACCAGTGGGCCCTGTTTGAAATTGTTTAATTTGTATGTTCGTTCTATTTATTTATTTGTGCTATTTACACAATGTTTACGTTTTTTCAAGATTGTAGGTGTCCAGGTACAGAAACCGAATAATCAAATGTAAAATAGCACTGCATAGTCTTCACTGTAAATATTAAATATACAGTCAAACCAAAATTTATTCAGACACCTTCAACATTTCTCACATTATCACAGTTTATTTGCTATAGTTTAGAAAATGGTAATAAAATATGACAAGAACTCCGAGTTAAACTGTGTCAGAACAAATTCAGCTTGATAATGTCAGATAACTTTGATAGAAAGGTATGTAATGGATTACAATCAACCAAAAATTCAGACAACTGTTAGCATGACAATATTTACACAACTATCAATACTGTCACAATTTACTGGAGCGAGGGAACGAGGAGACGTAGAATAAACTTCAACAATCTTTAATAATAATCCAAAAATAGGAACAACTTCAGGAGCACAAAACAAAACACACAGAACAGTCCTTGGACGTGACAAATACTTTGTTGACCAATTACCAAGCAACTTAATTTTGTTCAGTCTTTAGCTATTAAAGAAAAAACACTTAAGCAAAACATGGTCAGGTCAAAGTGTCTGAATAATTTTTGGTCCCAATTTTTTTTTTTTATAAATGTTACTGGTAGTCCACTGTATGAAGAATTTTTAGGTATAATATGTCACAGTTTACTTTATTTATACTCACTTACATAAATGATCTAGCCTGTAGTGTCCTGCACCCATAGAAAAAAAATCAAAAATTATATCTGGTGTCTGAATAATTCTTGGTTTGACTGTGGATTAATTCTTGTGAAAACAACAAAGTAATTCAGTCAAGAGCAGTGAGTGATTTTCTTTCTTCCATTTTCTTGGATTAACATTAAGGACACCGACTGCAGTTTGTAGATTAGGCGCGGTCACTTTAAGAGACAATGCACCCATTCTAATGATATACATCCGATTTCTTCTCCACTGTTTACTTTCACTTTAGACATAACCTACAGTTTTTTCGAGGATACTCTCCAAGACGGGTATTTTGATATAATTGTGTATGTATTTGTTGTTTGTACAAGAGCAAGAAGAGGCACATTCGGTGTTCAAGCGGGTTGAGACGCGTCTCTCTGCGTGCGCACAGAACACCGCGCGCGTGTGCTGAATTGGGCTCTTTCATTTTGTATTTGTTCGTTCAGGTGCAGGAGTACGCGAAAGAGAGCTCGTTTCGGTGTTGCTGTCCGTGAGGCGGCTCTCTGCGTTCTCTTAACACCGCGCGCGAGTAGTCAGTTGAGTTTTCCGCGTCTTGTGTTTGAATGCTTTAAAACTCTTTTGAATGTTTAAATTGGCAAGGCTTAAAAACACGTGCAAATAATAAGCTTTCCTGACCATGCGCAGCAGTGGCCAGTAAACTTTCCTGAGCGTCTTCTTAGGCTGGCCTCAGCCAATCGGTTGAGACCTCCCCCAGCTATGGGCCCCTAAAATCGTCACCACCTTTCACCCCATTACCGATGGCCCTGACTGACATTATGCTAATGGAAACTTTATTCAAAATACAATATTTATTCCCTATGCATTTCAGAATGATGATTTATGCTTGTGTCATTTAAGTTTCGAATTTACTTATATAAAGTATAATATTGATATAAAGCATACTTATTATATAAATGTTCCTCTGTGGTCATTAACACATTTGCAGTATTTTAGTAAAATGTCACATCTTTCACTCAGATTCCTCTCTGGCTCTCCATGATGGTCTGGTGCGGTTATCTGGAGAGAGACAGTGTGAGGGGGAGGTGGAAGTGTTCATTCATCGGGTCTGGAGGAGAGTTCTGCTGGACTCCTGGAGTCTCACTGAATCCTCTGTGGTCTGCAGACAGCTGGGCTGTGGCTCTGTGCTGAACTTCTATGGCTCCTCTTCATCCAGTCCTGAACACAGTCATGAGTGTGTGACGGGCTTCCAGTGCTCTGGGAGTGAAGCTCATCTGGGGAACTGTAGCCCTCCACAAACTCTCAACTGCAGCTCCACACAACAGCTGTCAATCACCTGCCTTGGTGAGAAAAACAACATCTGGACAGATTCTTCAGTTGTTCGTGGTCAATAATGTGTTTTTCTTTCTCTGAATATCAGGTCGCGGGTCCATCAGGCTGGTGGGTTCTGGGGGAGACTGTGCAGGGAGGCTGGAGGTTTTTCACAGCGGCTCATGGGGGACAGTGTGTGATGACTCCTGGGATATTAAAGATGCTCATGTGGTGTGCAGACAGCTGCAGTGTGGAGTGGCCCTCAGTAACCAGCAGGTACCAGCCTGGTTTGGTCCTGGTTCACCTGCTCAAGTGAGATGATATTTAAATGATGTAAAATGGTCTCAGTAGTCATGTTTCTTTAAACACAATGTTTATATGCCGTGCGTAAACTAATGTTTAAGAAAAGCTACACTTAGCTGATGGAAAGAGTTTAACATGATTTGTGAGGCTTAAATGTTGTTTTCACACTGATATGTTTCACTGAAAGATGTTATGTCCCTTG
>NW_015507142.1:23268-25390 GCF_001515645.1 Sinocyclocheilus grahami
ATATATATATATATATATATATATATATATATATATTAGGGGTGAAACGGTACACGTATTCGTACCGAACCGTTTCGGTACGCATGTGTACCGCACAAATACAGTTTGTTTGTTTTTTCTTCTTCTTCAAAATTCAAATAATAAATGGCGTTTTGACCGTCTTTTATGTGGCATGACAGATCGCTGTATAAACGCCTTAGAGAGCCGCTTCTGGGACGGTTCAGAAACGTGCTGGGATAATCCCAACACAAGCACTGACTAGAGCGGCCGAGATCAGCTCCGGTTCCGGTGTCTGAGCCGTGACGCCCCGCAGATTTGTGCAGAGCGGAGCGCGAGTGAACGCGGTCATTCCTTCCTCTGTACTACTAGTTTTTTACGCGAATAAACATGACTGAACATCTCATGCCTCATGTGATTGCTCAATCAGTGTTTCAACCGCGGAAAGACATCAACAATATAGCGTGGAAATAAAATGTCACGTAGCATTTAATTTATCTCAGCAAGTCATCAGTGTCCACAGCTCGTTCACTAGAAATGAAGTCTAGAGAGAAGCATTTTGCGAAATATTACACCATCTACTCATTATATTTTACTAAACCTGTTAGTCTTAATTACTTAATGTACAGTATGTTTAAATTAATCTGTTTTGAAACATGCTATGACAGCCATTGTGTAATTGAATATATTTTAACAAATAGCTTAGAAATTGTATTATTTATAAGTTAATTTAAAAACTGCATTATGTGCAATTTACATGTTTGCATACAATTTTTTATTTTATTTTATTTATTTTTTATGTTGAGTGTTGATCATCTATTTAAAAATAAATAGCAATTAAATTTAAGTTTGGGTTAAGTTGTTAGGCCTAATTGTAACCTTATAATATAAAAGGGCTCCCTATAGTTTTAAGCATAAGCTGAGGTAGATTTTTATCACTAAGAAAAATTTAACTATATCTGAATGTATTTAAAGAAAGAGCAACTTGTTCAGTAAACCATAAAAAAAAAAAAAAAAGTTTAGTTTTCCCCCTGCTGTACCGAAATCATACCGAACCGTGAGGTTAAAAGCGAGGCACGTACCGAACTGTCATATTTGTCATATTTAAACCGTTACACCCATAATATACAGTATATATATATATATATATATATATATTATTTTAGTTAACGTAAGCCTTATTTTCCAAATATATTTTTCAAATATGTACAGTACATCTGGCTCAGGGTGTGTTTTGTTGTAAATGTGCCGATGCTAGTCAGTGCTGGTTGATGTGTGTTTTAGATCATGTTCCTCTCAGACTGAGTGGAGGGGAGGGCCGGTGCTCTGGGAGGCTGGAGGTGTATCATAACGCTGTGTGGGGCTCAGTCTGTGATGATCAGTGGGACATCAGCGATGCTCAGGTGGTCTGCAGGCAGCTGGGTTGTGGAGCAGCACTGAGGGCTGATGGGAATTCAGTCTTTGGTGCTGGTGAAGGTGTTGTGTGGATGAACAAAGTTGAATGCAGAGGGAATGAGATTCACCTGTGGGACTGTCTTCTCTCCCTGAATAACCACACTGACTGCTCACGCAAGAAGCTTGTTAGACTCACCTGTGCAGGTCACAACAAAAATTTGTGATAATTTTAGTTTTAATAATAGTTGAGTGTTTATTCAGTCATTTGCATTATTGTTAATGTGTTTGTGTCTGTTTTGCCAGATGTGTTAGTGTCCACTACTCCTGCCACAACATCATCAGTCACTCCTCCACAAACTCCTCCAGCAGCATCTCTCTCCGTCCCCCCAGTGCTTGTGATTGTTCTGGGAGTTGTGCTCTTACTGTTCTTAGTGCCACTGCTTATACTGATTCAGCAGAACAGAGTGATGAGGAGAGGTAGGAGAGATCCAGAGACTGTCATATTGTGTCTTATTCAGTGTGTGATCAGTCATGTGTTGTGAACTGACAGCAGGTTTGTCTGTCTACACTCACAGCTCTCTCTAAGAGGAGACACAGGACGACGACTGAGGCCGTTTATGAGGAGATTCAGCACAGACACAATCACTTCACTCAGAGAGGTGAGACATGAGCCATCAGTCTAATGTAATACCATTAATAAGAGTCTGTCAGACAGTTGATGTTCATCTAT
>NW_015507142.1:25400-27051 GCF_001515645.1 Sinocyclocheilus grahami
ATATAAAAGGGCTCCCTATAGTTTTAAGCATAAGCTGAGGTAGATCATTTTAGTTAATGTAAGCCTTATTTTCCAAATATATTTTTAAAATATGTACAAATATGTACAGTACATCTGGCTCAGGGTGTGTTTTGTTGTAAATGTGCTGATGCTAGTCAGTGCTGGTTGATGTGTGTGTTTTAGATCATATTCCTCTCAGACTGAGTGGAGGGGAGAGCCGGTGCTCTGGGAGGCTGGAGGTGTATCATAACGCTGTGTGGGGCTCAGTCTGTGATGATCAGTGGGACATCAGCGATGCTCAGGTGGTCTGCAGGCAGCTGGGTTGTGGAGCAGCACTGAGAGCTGATGGGAATTCAGTCTTTGGTGCTGGTGAAGGTGTTGTGTGGATGAACAAAGTCGAGTGCAGAGGGAATGAGATTCACCTGTGGGACTGTCCTCTCTCCCTGAATAACCACACTGACTACTCACGCAAGAAGCTTGTTAGACTCACCTGTGCAGGTCACAGCAAAAATTTTATAATAATTTAAAAATAATTTTAGTTTTAATAATAGTTGAGTGTTTATTCAGTCATCTGCATTATTGTTAATGTGTTTGTGTCTGTTTTGCCAGATGTGTTAGTGTCCACTACTCCTGCCACAACATCATCAGTCACTCCTCCACAAACTCCTCCAGCAGCATCTCTCTCCGTCCCCCCAGTGCTTGTGATTGTACTGGGAGTTGTGCTCTTACTGCTCTTAGTGCCACTGCTTATACTGATTCAGCAGAACAGAGTGATGAGGAGAGGTAGGAGAGATCCAGAGACTGTCATATTGTGTCTTATTCAGTGTGTGATCAGTCATGTGTTGTGAACTGACAGCAGGTTTGTCTTTCTACACTCACAGCTCTCTCTGACTGGTACACAGGACTTCACAGGACTCAGTCTCAGACTGAGCCAGTATATGAGGAAATTTATCACAGACACAATCAATTTACTCATAGAGGTGAGGCATCATGAGAAAACGTAATTGTAAGTGCGTACTGATTCAAAGGGTCCCTACAGTGTTTACTTCTCCTCGATTACTAGCACATTACTAATTACCCTTACAATGTTAAAGTCAGCTTGGCAGAGCTGCGGGTGGATGTTTGTGTGTGTGTGTGTGTGTGTGTGTGTGTGTGTGTGTGTGTGTGTGTGTGTGTGAATGGCTGTGTGCCTGTCAGCGTCTCTTCCTGTATATTTTTAGATTGTCATAAGCAGGTGTTCATATAATTTTAAGTGTAGGTGCAGGTGTGTGTGTGTGTGTGTGTGTGTTTGTATTTCTGGAAGGCAGTGAGGAATGGGTTCATATGAGGATACAGTACATGTGTATTTGCTAATAGGCCCAATAAAAAGGGATTTCTCGCTATAATACTTTTTAAATGTGAATAATTCATTTTTGTGTTGTCTTGTCTTCTTTATAATCGAAAGGAATTGAATATTCAGTTTGTAATGATGAACATGTTTCTGATGGTTCTGCTCTCCTTTAACAGGGAGTCTCATCTCTGAAGAACTGTATTCTGGGTATGAAGATGCTGATGAGCTTCTCTCAGGTTAGAGAGCTTGAATGCATATTCATTCCACATTCTATCTAAAAAAACCTTTATAATGAATTCACATAAACAAAGAAATAAGTGT
>NW_015507142.1:27713-29921 GCF_001515645.1 Sinocyclocheilus grahami
TTAGATGAGTATTAGACATTTGTTCAAGTCACTTAAAGGAAAAGGGATGCCTCAAATGATATATGACATGTTTTCTGTCATTCTCGATCAGAGAGAGTTCAGGAGGAGTATGATGATGTGATGAGTGTCAGTGAAGATGTGAGAAACCTGTTGGGTAAGTTACTGTAACCCTTTTGTTCTCATTATATTAACATCTTTATTTATATGGTAATATTTTTGACATTTTTCCAGCTTTTTATACTTTTAAAATATTCATCCAATTACAACATTTGACATGATTTTTAATATTTGTAATAACAGATTATGATGATGTGGAGGAGGAGTCAAACAAAGAAGATTTGGCCCAATGATCATCCATTTCCTCGGTTCAACAAATTTGAACAAAGTTTGAGTGATATTGTTATTGATATGTCAAATCTTGGGGTTTTATGTTTCACCAAGTGTTCTTTGTTTTTTATTAAAACTTCTATGCCTTTGTCAGATTTTGTTGTGTTGTTTTTTTTGGGGCCTTGTTAGTAGCAATAAAAAACTTTTCAGACAAATGTTTGTGTGTATTTCAATAAGACATTACACAAACCCTGAAGTCAAATGTCTGATCTTACCTTTTAATGCTCAACTGCTGCGGTGACAATCGAAGACATCCTAAATATAAGCCATAAATGACCATCAGTGTTTTCACAGCCCTCAGCATCATCACAGCAAGTACTGGAGTTCTGTGAGTGGATAATGCTGAAAAAAAATGCATTTACTTTAGATGCATTAAAGTAACTTTCATAATAGAGAAAACAAAATTGTATCACATAATTGTATGTGATCAGGTGTGTTTTTAATCGATAAATAAATATGAAAATTACTTCCATGCATCATTTATCAAGCTGTAGAAGTGTTGAATTATGTATGTAAATCAACAACCTGTAACACGTTTAATAGTCATATTTCTTCTCTATAAACCTCTTCTCTATAAACCTCTTCTCTATAAAACTTTAAAATAATTTCAATATATTATGAACCCCGGTGCAGCTCATGTTTTATCATCAATATAAAACAAGCACAGTTGCCTGTTATGTGACTTCACAGCAATTTCCACTTCAATATCCACAATATCCACTTCATCGAGCGCTCATTTTGTATCTCGATGTTAATATCTCGTTACTGTTTTGCTGAGTGACTCCAATGATTCAGTTCAATGATTCACTGAACAATAAAGAACCGGATTCAAAAGATTAATTCGGGAATTGCTAGTTTTGATTCTAAACAACAGACTGAAAACAAGACTTAATTCCTGAAGTATTGTCAGGGTAAATGTTTCTCTGGTCAGTATACTGTAGTTACGGATTTATAAATAGTATAGTAAAACTGTTCTGGCACAGACAACAGTATTTTAACTGGGGCTTGTGTCTCAGTCACACGAGTCTGGAGAAGCACCTTTACTGTAAGGCATCAAATGTGTCATCTTTTTTTACTGCTACCCACAGGAATAGATCGGTATTGCAGTATTAAACATATAAAAGCAGCTGCAAACTTGGCTCTTGTATGATGAACTGTGCATGACCATAGCGTCACCTTGGAATTATAAGGTTCTATCTGACATTTTTGTCAAAATTGTTTCACATATTCATATTCTGTGACAACTTATTTACATTATGTGATGTTTCTTTTTTAAGTTGTGTACATTTTGGGACTTTTTTTTTAGAAAACAAAGAAAACAAACACTGTCTCTGGTTCTATCTACAGTCGAACTCTAACTTGGTTCTATAAGGTTCTATCTGCGTGAGCCAATCAGCACTTCGAATGCACACACGAGGACTAATCAGGATCAGCTTTCTTTGTCATGTTGCCGGACTGCGCCGCGGCAGTGGAAGAGAGTGCAACAAAACGCTAAATCAATGAAGAGAAGACTAAATAATTTTACACAACGTGATGTTTATTAGAAACCTCATGATCGACTATTTTATTTATGATTTTGAAAATGACAGCAACCCAAATTCCAGGGAATTACAGTCGTTTTCTGTGTTTTGCTGTAGCTATTGCTGAGTTATGCCCCGCCTTTCTGAAACACATCGATTTTTACAAACCTCATCGGTCTAAAAAAGCGAGGTGTGCTGTGATTGGCCAGCTATCCAGTGCGTTGTGATTGGCCGAATACCTCAAGCATGTGACGGAAATGTTACGCCCCTTGCCATATTGTGATAATGCCCTGTCAGGCCG
>NW_015507142.1:30138-35460 GCF_001515645.1 Sinocyclocheilus grahami
GCAAAGTTGTTGTATTTCCTCAGCAACCAGCACGGATCAGCTCCAGGCATGACGAAGCAGATATCGTCCTCTTTTGGAAGGCCAAACAAAGTAGTTTCGCTTTCACTACGAATCACACAGCGCATTCACGACATGGCGGCGGCAACAACAATACTACAGCGAGAATAAAAGTTACGCCTTCTTTCTTTGCGTGAACATTTGGGCGGCGTTATACAAATCTTCCCACATAGTGACGTAGATATGGGGCGTGTTAGAACAAGCCGGTTTAGGGAGGGGTGGCTGACTCTTTACTTTTATAAAGAATATCTCTTTGGATTTGAGACTTTAGTCTTTGCAACTTTACAGATTTTCTTTATGCACCAAGAGCTTGTAACACTCCAAAGAGAAAGGACAAATTTAAATCGCATCATATGACCCCTTTAAAGTGTATAACATTACTACATTAAGTGAGATGAAATATGAAATTTGACATTGTTGGTAAAAACCGAGTTGTTGCATAGTTGAAGTTATTTAAATATTTTAAATGTGAAATATTTTTTATTATATATAGTAAGTGAAACATTTTTCAATGTTTATTAAACTTTGTTAAACACCTTTGCTGAAGCATTGTCTGTTTTCTTGCAGGTTTTTTTAGTCTGAAAATGTCTTAAATTTTACAATATTAAGCCTTAAAAGTCAAAAAGTCAACAATATAATTGATTGGGTCTTAATTACAACAATAAACGTTAGCATGTTATTTCAGCCATACTGATGTCTGAGAAGGCCATTTTATCTGTCCCACTTTCTGTGGAATAAAGTCCTGGTCAGATGTATCACAGTAGCTGCTTTCTGTCAAAACAAAAGGAAACTTCAACTTAAATGGTTCCTGCAATAATGTGTTAAATTACCCACCATATTCCTGCCTAAATTTAACATTTGCACTGGACAAAATATTTAGCACTGACTTTTATGCTTAACATGAAATTAATTAAAATATGAAATAAATGTCATAAAAACCATTCAATTTGACTTTCTCATGCATGTCAACACATTGTTACAACACTAACGGTATGTTTTAAAACAAATTATAAGTAAACTGTTTGTGTTTCTTGAAAATTATTGCTTCAATTAATTTTTTGCCAGATAGAACCTAATAATTCCAAGCGAAAAGTGTTTTTTTTTAGAATTAGAATGTTCTATCTGCATTTTACCCATTCCAGAAATCCCCATTTAAAATTTGAGAGGATTATGAAATTGTACATTTAGAATACATTTAGGGTCCCTGTCATTTTCATGTTTTAAAGAAACTTGTTCCCCATATAATTTTTGCTATATGGAATGCAAAAACTTTGAAGCTCAATATCTCAAAACTGCTCAGAATGCAGATAGAACCTTATAATTCCAAGGTGACGATACTTTATTGTCTATATTTTATTTTATTTTTTAAACAAAATGCCCTACTAATATACTATTAATATATACACTAACTGTGAACTTGACAAGCATCGCTAAATATACTTCTGAATAACAGTAGCTAAAACAATTCTTTAAAAAAGTACATTTGATTGTATAACTAATATTTCTAATCATGAACTCAAAGCGAGAAGCATGAAACAATATGTTATGAGCATTAGTATTTCTATATCTGCAAAAGCTGCTTTGATGCTGTTAATAAACTGGAATGTTTCCTGTCCCTGAAATCAGTTTCCTGTATGTTTGACTTTGTCACCCCTCTATCTTGTGTGTTTCTCCCCAGTTAAGTGTCTCTATAAGATGGAGGAGGAGTCCTGTTCATCAATGCTGACGTACTTTTAATAAATATGGTGAAAATCATAAATACGCCTTCTGATTAGTCAGTGAGACTTTTTGATGATGTTCTCTCTTCTGTCTAATAAGGTAAAAGTGTATTTGATTGGCTTGTTGTTTGGTGGTTGTGCAGCTTTCTGTATCTGTCTCTCTTGAACCTTTCAGTTCATAGTTGATCAACCAGAGTGTATGATCGGTAAAGATGGAGAACTGTCTAACTCTCATTTTTTTGTCTTCTGTGATCAAACTCGCCACAGCTGGTATGTGCACACTCAGGATCGTTATGTTATAGTGATTGTGATATAAATTGGTCATAATATAATTTATAGTTCCGCTTTTTTATGTGTAGTACTTGCATTAATATAAAAGTGAATTTCTTTCTCTCATGGTCATTTTCTCTGTTCCTCTCTCTTTTGCTGACTTTCATAAAGCCATGACAGATGTGAATAAAATAAAATAAAAAAGTGGTGAAAAATTTCCACTTTAAGGACCTCTGCTTTACCCTCATATCCGTGCATGTGATGAAGCCCTTTCCCTCGCTGTCACAGATCTGGAAAAAGTCCTCTGTTTTGTCCAGCATAGCAATGTGTCCCCATCCTGCCTCTTTAGTCACACTTTTCCATGGCTGCAGCTGCTTGTCATCCTGGTCTGAGCCACTGTTGATGACACATGTTGATCTAACGTGTTCAGTCTCTGACATGATTCCAGCTTACTTTGACTGTCTTCAAATAGGTCAGGATGAAATGCAGGCGAGAGACATGACAGCACAAACTGGATGGACTTTAAAGCTAGATCCAGTATGAGGAATTCTCCTGATTAATTCAGAAGACATAATGCATTGTTGTCTTGTACTGAGTCAATGCTGTGGGTCCCAGCTGGAAGTGCACGAAAAAGCACAACACGTCAGCATGTCAATCCCTTGTGTCTTTAGGAATGTTAAGACTTCTTGAAAAGTGATATGCAGATTACTGGTGTATATGTGTGTGTGTGTGTGTGTGTGTGTGTGTGCGCGCATCGGAACAGATTTACAAGCCTTGAGCTTAAACTTCAGGCTCACTTCAGCTTTGAGTGAGAACTGTAAAAACTAAACATTTAATGTTTAATTGAACACTTGAGTACTTTAACTCTATGCAGTAAAATTATAAATGTTGCTAAATGCAATTGAGTAAAATTATGTATGGGAATGTAAAGATTAAGGAAAACTCTAATTTTCACATACATATAAATGTAGTTATATTTAGTTCAATGAAAAGTGATTGAACATTTGTTAGTGCGCATCTACAAAGCCACAGTTGGCGACATCAGTCAGCAGCAGTGTTGCCAACTTAGCAATTTTGTTGCTAAATTTAGCAACATTTCAGACTACCCTAGCAACTTTTTCTTCCAAAAGCACCTAGCAACAAATTTAGCTATTTTTTTTTTTTTATTTGGCTACTTTTAGCAACTTTTGATAAGTGACTCAAACAATAAAAAGGCACACATTTTCCATCTAAATTTCACAAACAGAGGAAACCAAAGATGCCTAGAAGTACATACATCACATGAATTAAGTTATTGCTATTTGCAGTTGTTCAATTTGATAATAACAATAATAATTTAATAATTGTTCATTTATGATACACCTTGTTAGTAGCTTGTACATGTGATTGTTGATCAGTTAGTACACTGTAAGAAAAATATCTAGAAAAAAGGTACAAGTAATTTTCCAGGACATTATCCATTATCCATTATCCATTATCCGTTGTAACCATGTAACCTGAAAACACAAAATACAATGCATAATTTAAAATGCAGGTAAAAACCTGTGATTTATTTTCTTAGAGTGGCGCATACTGACTACTAATACACTGCTTAAAACTATAATTGTTCAGAATTTGTAGTTTTACTAGTTTACTAGCTAATAAAAAAACTTGTAATTGTTAAAAAATGTAATTGTTCAAAAGTGTTCAATGTTGTATATAAAAATAGTTATATATATTTAGTATATATATACTATATATAGTATATTTTAACATTATATTATGCATTTATAATATTTTACGCTAAATTAACATATAAAATATATTTTTGCTGAGATTTGATGTAGTGGCACAATTTTGCGTCGTGATTACGTAATGACGTCATCGCGCAATGACATCACAACGTCATTTAGCAACTTTTAGCAACAAATCGACCTTCCTTTAGCAACTTCCCCTGAAAATCAGCTGCCAACACTGGTCAGCACTCAGCAGACCTGTCGCTTGATGTCCCACCACCACAATGACAAGGGGGGAAAGGAAGTCCTGTCCTGTTTGAACAGAAGTTGAACTGGCTAAGGTTTGTAAGAAGGGTTATCAAGTATTTTCGATTTATATTTAAGCATAAACCAGACAGTTAAAATGATTCTGCTGAACTTGGTTGACAGACAGATAAGGTTGACGCACATCATGCTCCTCTATGTTTAGTAATAGAAGTTGAATGCCAGTGCTCTGTATAATTTGTGACATTAAACTAAATACATGAAATACTGGATTCATGAAGCTTCAAACTAAAATGACATGCAAACGAAGTTCTTATAGTGAGAAATTGGTATAATGAAAATACAGAATTACAGCTCTTACCTGAACAATAAAACAAGTATTTTACTCTTCCAGGTCTGTGGCTACAATAATGTTAGTATTAACTTGTTTCATTAAATCCAGTAAATTAAGTTTGTGGAGAGAGACCGTTAATGCTCGGAGAGGAGGAGGAACTTGTTCAGCTGGAGGTCAGAACAGGACGTTTCTATAGTGACACAGAAGTATGGGATGAAATGAGTCTCAAATTTACTAACAAATGCATGCACAATTATCCTTGAACTTGATAAATGTTCCAAATGTATCGTACTATCCACAACCAAATGTCTGTCATCTTGTGTCTGTAAAATTCAGAATTACATGAATGTGCAGCGGTTTGTACAAATAGAAACAAGGACTGAAATGCTCCAGGAAAGCTCTTTTCATGCTGAGCTAATCAAAATGACCACAGCTGATCACAGATGAAAGTCAAATGGCTTTGTGTTTTGGGGGGGATTCTTTTCTATACCCACAGTATATATGCTACAAACAGGCAAGAGATAAAAAAGATGGAAAACCTGTAAATTCCCCTCTTATTATATTATATTATTTAAACTAAATACTATTGCAATAATATTAATCTAATGTAAAATAAAATGTATTTAATCATATTTATCATCATATTAATGATGATGATGATTTTTCTTATTCATATTTTTATTCATATTTATTATTATTACCGGTATTATAAATTATATTAATATATTCAAATTGTTTTAAGTCGTGCTGCAGCCCCCTTTGTAAGTTTGTTGTTCTAGGGAAAGATTTTAACACAAAAAAATCATGTTCTTTTTTTTCATTTAAAAAATCCAAGAAGTTTTATAGTTTTTATGATTAGAGAAATTAACAATTTATGTCCAGATAAAATGTTCACCAGTGAGAGGCTCCCTCATGTGGTGACACAAGACTCTTGTTTGCTCGTTTTTAAAATAAGTGCTTTGCT